>NW_028317877.1:5129791-5433437 GCF_062004578.1 Staurois parvus
TTACGCAAGCATTCTCATCTCTACAATCAACTTATAATCAATAGTTTGTGGATACTTGATCATCACACCTGCTATATGACTGGTATACATGGCTTGACTTTCAGCCAATTCCTGTTCAATCGTCTGACATTTTGAAGCATGGGTAGCCCTCAACAAACTTCAGGATTTACCGAGAGGGTTTGGGGAGGATTGCTTGAGCCCTGGGAGAGTCTAGTTTGGTTTATGGAGTCAGATTGATTTCATTGAAGGCACATTAAGACTTTTGTGAGGGTCAATCCAAAGGTGAGCGTGTGCCCAGAATGGGTTTGGTGGTGGTGTTTGCTATTACACAATCTGATCTCACTGAATTAAACACACACTCATACACTTGGGTTAGACAAAAATATTGAAACAATACATTATTTGCAGGTGTGAAAGTGACAATATGTTTCAAAGTGAAAGCACAAGTGATGTAACATTCTTTTGCTTCTGTTGTGTGATGAGACACCTAGCTAACATGAGAAGCTCCACTTTCGTCATTCACTGCTTGAGCTGCTAGTAATACAGAGTCATGCCAGAGTTTACTGAGCTTTAACCTCCTTAGCGGTATTCCCGAGTGTAGCTCGGGATAAAATGTCAGTACCAAAAGTGGTAACCCCGCGCTACACTCGGGCTTACCATGCGGTGCTGCATAGGGAGTCCCTGCAGAGCTTGCCTTGTCCTGCGCTCCCGCGATGTGTCCTCTGCAGCGTCCCCGGCCATCTCATCCGGATTCTGTGCTCCGGTCCCTGTGACGTTGGAACGTACAGGCGCCGCCGGCGGTGGCGGCGGCGGGAAATTTGAAAATTTTAAAAAATGACATTTTTTTCCAAACAAATTTTACATAGTAAAACATTGCTGTTTCAACCCATTTCACATACATTTTGTCCCTAGTGCTTTGTCCTGTGCCCTGCCTGCATTTTGTCTGTTCTTTCTGCCTGGAAACTGAGAAAAGTCCATGGCGTCCAAAAAGCGTCCCTTTAGGTCAAAAGCAGGTTTAGATCAGCTAGAGAACAGCGATAGTAAATCAGAACCACTTGCAGAATTGAGTGATAATGATTCGTGGGGAAATTCATCATCAGACACTGAAAACGATTTTGCGACTTTGCTCAGTGATGTGCGAACTTGGTGCTCTATTTCAAATTTCAGTGTTTTTGGTTTGATTATATTATTGAATTAAATATATTATTATTATATTATTATTTTTTATGATTATTTATTAAATTATAATTTATGATTTCGTGTTTCAAATTTTATCATACCCGGGATGTTTAATAGACTTGTTCGGACAGATTTCAGTGAGTTATTCCTAAACATTACAGCCTACAATAAAAAAACTACATATTTCCATTCAAAATAATAGTACCGCTTTCAGCACCAAAAATCTGGAATAATCAGACCGCTAGGGAGGTTAAAGAGGGCAAATTGTTGTTGCCTGCTTAGCTGTTGCCTCTGTTACTAAAGCTGCTAATATATTTGCGGTGTCGCAAGATACAGGATCAAGGTCATGATGGCATATACAGTTTCCAGCAAAACATCGTCTGATCGGCATAAGTGAGATTGACATGGTCACCTGACCAAAAGAGACAAAAAGACATTGCACAGGATTTTGACCTGGAATAAAAAAACAACTACTGCAAAAGTGACTGTAGAGCTCAATCTCAGTTTTCCAAAGCCCATGTCCACAAAAACTGTGTAGTGGGAACTCCATAAGCAAAACATTCATGGGAGAGCTGCAATTGCCAAACCAATAATGACTGATATTAATGCTCAGAAGAGGACCGAGTGGTGCAACATCCATAAATCATGGTCTATCGATCAATGGAAGACTGTATAGTCCGATGAACCAAGTATCACCCTGTTCCCAAGCACTGAAAGTGTTCACCTGTTTTGAACACCGTCCAAAGCTTACAACCAGGACTGTCTTGTGCCAATGGTAAAGCATGGTGTTGGTGCAATCATGGTTTGGCAGCCATATCTTAATCTTCTGCAGGCCCCATCATCACCTTGAAAGGTAGAGTCACTGCCAGCGACTATGTACAAATTTTGGCCAACCATGTACAGTACACCCCATGGTGCAGAAATTGTTTACCAATATGATAATGATCCGATTCACACAGCTAGTATTCTCAAATCACTGTTTGACAAGCATGCAGATAAAGTCTTGCACCTTTCGTGGGGTGCCTCAGTTGCCAGATCTCTATCATAGAACCACTATGGTCAATTTTGAAGAACGAATTTCACGCTTGTTTTCTGCCTCCGTTTTCGCATGAAGAGTAGTATCAGATTTCATTATCCACCATCCAAAACTTATATTTGTCAGCAGTCCAACACCATGTTAAGTAACAATTTTGTACAATCTATATACCGTATATACTCGAGTATAAGCCGAGTTTTTCAGCACATTTTTTGTGCTGAAAAACGGCCCCCTCGGCTTATACTCGAGTCAACGTCTGCAGATGTCTAGCAGGGGGCACTGCTTCTAAAGCCAGTGCTTCTCAAATAGTGGGGCGCGCCCCCCTGTCAAGGGGGGCGCGTACAGGGGTGGGCAGAGGGCTGCTGTCTCTTACCTGGCTCCCACGATGATCCATCCAGGAAGCGCTTCTCCTTCCGTCCCTCCGGCCACTCCCTCACTCCTGCCGCTCGGCTCCGCCTCCTCACCGGTGATTGGCCGCCAGAACTGTAGCTCAGGAAAGGTACACAGGCGGCCAATCACGGGCGAGGAGGCGGATTTGAGCGGACCCGCGAAAATCGAGTGAGGGAAAAGCCGGTAAGTGTGCAGTGCAGAGGTGCTGCTGCAACCACATATGCTGGCTGCAGCAGCACCATACTGCAACAGGGGTCAGCAAGTGTCATTGGTGTCAGTGGGAGGAATAGTGCCGCATCATTGGTGTCACTGATACTAATGATGGGGCACTATTCCTCCCACTGACACTAATGATGGGGCATTATTCCTCCTACTGACAACAACGATGGGGCACTATTCCTCCCAGTGACACCAACGATGGGGCACTATTCCTCCCAGTGACACCAACGATGGGGCACTATTCCTCCCACTGACACCAACGATGGGGCACTATTCCTCCCACTGACACCAACGATGGGGCACTATTCCTCCCACTGACACCAACGATGGGGCACTATTCCTCCCACTGACACCAACGATGGGGCACTATTCCTCCCACTGACACCAACGATGGGGCACTATTCCTCCCACTGACACCAACGATGGGGCACTATTCCTCCCACTGATACCAACGATGGGGCACTATTCCTCCCACTGATACCAATGATGGGGCACTATTCCTCCCACTTTTTTTTTTTTACATTGACTAGGTGCCTCATTTCCCACCCTCGGCTTATACTCGAGTCAATAGTTTTTCCCAGTTTTTTGTGGTAAAATTAGGTACCTCGGCTTATATTCGGGTCGGCTTATACTCGAGTATATACGGTATATAAATCTCTCTAATATATATATATATATATATATATATATATACACACACACACACACACTATGTTGCCTTCCAAATCATTGGATTCAGGTGTTCCAATCACCTCCATGGCCACAGGTATATAAAATCAAGCACCTAGGCATGCAGGCTGCTTCTACAAACATTTGTGAAAGAATGAGTTGCTCTCAGGAGCTCAGTGAATTCAAGCATGGTACCGTGATAAGTTTCCAGCCCTGCAAGCAATTAGTCCATCCCTGGAATTTCCTTGCTACTAAATATTGCATGGTCAACTGTTAGTGGCATTATAACAAAGTTAAAGCAACTGGGAACAGCAACAACTCAGCCACCAAGTGCTGAAGCCCATGGTGCGCCGAAGTCGCCAACTGTCTGCAGAATCAACAGCTAAAAACCTCCAAACTTCATGTGGCCTTCAGTTTACTACAACAACAGTACATAGAGAGCTTCATGGAATGGATTTCAATGGCCAAGCAGCTGCATCCAAGCCTTACATCACCCAGTGCAATGCAAAGCATCAGATGGAGTGGTGTAAAGCACGCTGCCACTGGACTCTAAAGCAGCGGAGACGTGTTCTCTGCAGTTATGAATCACGCTTCTCTGTCCGGCAATTCGATGAACATTTCTGGGTTTGGCGGTTGCCAGGAGAACGGTACTTGCCTGACTGCATTGTGCCAAATGTACAGTTCCATGGAGAGGGGGATTATGGCGTGGGGTTGTTTTTCAGGGGTTGGGCTTGGCCCCTTAGTTCCAGTGAAGGGAATTCCTAAGGGGCCAGCATACCAAGATATTGTTGACAATTTCATGCTCCCAGCTTTGTGTAACCAGTTTGGGGATGGCCCCTTCCTGTTCCCATATGACTGTGCACCTGTACACAAAGCAAGGTCCTGACCTCAACCCGACAGAACACCTTTGGGATGAATTAGAGTGGAGACTGCGAGGCAGTCCTTCTCGTCCGACATCCATGCCTGACCTCACAAATGCGCTTCTGGAAGAATAGTCAAACATTCCCATAGACACACTCCTAAACCTTGTGAACAGCCTTCCGGGAAGAGTTGAAGCTGTTATAGTAGCTAAGGGTGGGCCAACTCAATATTGAACCCTACGGACTAAGACTGGGATGCCAATAAGGTTCATGTGCGTGTAAAGGCAGGTATCCCAATTCTTTTGGCAATATAGTGTATAAGGTATCCCAATTCTTTTGGCAATATAGTGTATATGCTCACCGGCCACTTTATTAGGTACACCTTGCTAGTACCTGGTTGTATCCCCTTTTGCCTTCAGAACTGCCTTCATTCTCCATGGCATAGATTTAACAAAGTGTTGTAAACATTCTTCAGAGATTTTGGTCCATATTGACGAGTTACTGTTGCCTATCATCTTGAACCAGTCTGCCCATTCTCCTCTGATATCAACAAGGCATTTTCGTCCATACAACTACTGCTCACTGGCTATTTTTTTATTTCAAAAACTGCTTATCTACTGGGATTTTCATTCACTACCATCTCTAGGGTTTACAGAGAATGAACAGACCAACTCGTCTGGCACCAACAACCATGCCATGTTCAAAGTCACTTAAATCCCCTTTCTTCCCCATTCTGATGCTTGGTTTGAACTTCAGCAAGTCATTTCCACCACATCTAGATGCCTAAATGCATGTTGCTGCCATGTGATTGGCTGATTAGCAATTTGTGTTACCAAGCAGTTGAACAGGTGTACCTAATAAAGTGGCCAGTGCATTTATACAGTCATGCCCAAAAATATTGGCACCCCTGCATTTCTGACAGACAATGCACCACTTCGCTCACAAAAATTGTTGCAATTACAAATGTTTAGGCATTCTTATGTTTCTTTTGTTTGTATTGGTATGGCACAAAAAAAGTAGAGAAATAAAAAGCCCAATCTGACACATTCCATGCGAAACCCCAAAAATGGACTGGAGAAAATTATTGTCACCTTCTCAAAATTGTAAGAAATAATTGCATTCCAAGTTTGTGATGCTCCTGTAATTTGTAATTAAACTCACCTGTATCAATTACCAGGTGCTGTCAATACAGAGATCACATTGGCATCAGTTAAAATGGTGAAAAATCGATTCGACCTTTCTGTTGTGTCTCTCTGTGTGCCACATGGAGCATGGAATAGAGAAAGAGCAGCAAAGAATTGTCTGAGGATTTGAGAACAAATATTGTGGAAAAGCATGGACATTTTCAAGGTTACAAGTCCATCTCCAGAGATCTTAATGTTCCTGTGTCCATTGTGCACAACATTATCATGAAGTTTACAGCCCATGGCACTGTAGCTAATCTCCCTGGACGTGGACGAAAGAGAAAAATTAATCAAAGATTGCAACAAAGGATTGTTCAAATGGTGGATAAAGAACCTCGATCAACTTCCAGACAAATTCAAGTTAACCTTTAGGCACAGGGTACAACTGTGTCAGCTCGCACTATACATTGCACTATACATTGCCATGTAAATGAAAAGGGACGCTATGGTAGGAAACCCAGGAGAACCCCACTGCTGTCACAGAAACACAAAAATGCCAGAATGGAGTTTGCAAAAACTTATCTGAGGAAGCCAATATCATTTTGGGAGAATGTGCTGTGGATAGACGAAACAAAATTACACATTTTTGGTAAAGCCCATCATTCTACTGGTTTCAGATAAAGAAATTAGGCCTTTAACCACTAGCCCAGGGCACTTATACCCCCTTCCTGCCCAGGCCAATTTCCAGCTTTCAGTGCTGTTGCATTATGAATGACAATTGTGCGGTCATGCAACGCTGTACCCATATGAAATTTTTATCATTTTTTTGTGACAGACAGAACTTTATTTTGGTGGTATTTAATCACCTCTAGGTTTTTTTATTTTTTCTTGAACCAAAAACCACCGAAAAATTTAAAAAAAAAGTTTTTTCTTCATTTTTGTTATAAAATTTTGTAAATAAGTGATTTTTCTCCTTCACTGGTATGCGTTAATGAGGCTGCACTGATGGACCCTGATAGGTGGCACTGATGGGAACTGATGAAGAGGCACTGATGGGCATTGACAGGCATCACTGATGGGCACTGAAATGCAGCACTCATATATGACACTGATAGGCAGCACTGACGGGCACTGATAGGCGGCACTGATTGGCAGCACTGATAAGTAGCACTGACTGGCACTGATGGGTGACACTGAAAGACAGGTGGGCACTGATATGTGGCATCGATGGGCACTGAAATGTTGCACTGATGGGCACTGGCAGGTGGCATGGATGAGCACTGAGAGCTGGCACTGATGGACACTGACAGCTGGCACTGCTGGGGCTACACAGATCATCAGGGCACACTGATAATCAGTGCTCTGATGATCTGTGTACATGTCCCCTCCGAGGAATGCCGATTACCGCTCTCCTCTCCTCACAAGCTGTCAGCATGACAGCTCGTGGGGAGAGAAATACCGATAACCGGCATTTCCCTGTTTACATGTGATCAGACACAGCTGATCACATGACTGAGCTGTCATCTTGGACTCTGTTGATCGGTGATCCGCTGTGTCTGAGGGACACAGCGTACTGCCGATCTCCGCTCTGCACGCTCCCGGAGGCACGCATGCGCGGTTAGAATGGGAGGACATCATATGATGTCCTCCCAGAACGAGAGAACCGCCTTGCATCCGTCATTTTACTATATGGCGGGCGGGAAGCGGTTAAAGAAAATAATACAGTCCCTACAGTTAAGCATGGTGGAAGTTCACTGATGTTTTGGAGTTGCTTTGCTGCTTCAGGCACTGGATGTCTGGACTGAGTGCATGGCATTATAAAATCTGAAGTCTACCAAAGAATTCAGGGGTGCAATGTAGTGCCCAGTGTCAGAAAGTTGGGTCTCCGTCAGAGGTCATGCATCTTACAACAGGACAATGACCCAAAGCACACATCAAAGAGCACCCAGAAACGGTTTCAGACAAAGTGCTGGAGAGTACTTAACTGGCCAGCAATATGTCCAGATCTCAATCCTATAGAACACCTGTGGAGAGATCTCAAAACAGCAGTTGGGAAATTAACCCTTCCAATGTGAGAGACCTGGAGCATTTGGCAAAAGAAGAGTGCTCCAAATTTCCAGTAGAGAGGTATAAGAAACTAATTGATGGTTACAGGAAGCAATTGATTTCAGTTAGTTTTTCCAAGGGTTGTAATACCAAATATTAAATTGAGGGCGCCAATAATTTTGTCCAGTCCATTTTTGGGGTTTTGCATGACATGCTTCAGATTTGGCTTTTGTTTCCCCATTTTTTTTGTCATACCGATACAAGCAAAAGAAATGAACATGAGAATGCCTAAACATTTGTAATTGCAACAATTTTCTTTTCCTAGATTTTAAGCTCTAAAGAGCAGGGCCCTCAATCCCCTCATGTTTTGCATTGTATTGTTATTGTTCTGTCACATGTTCTGTCCCCCTTTGTAATGTACAGCGCTGAGCGAACTATTGGCGCTTTATAAATACTGTATAATAATAATAATAATAATTTTCTGAGCGAAGTGGTGCGTTATCTGACAGAAATGCAGGGGTGCCAATATTGTTGGCCATGACTGTATATATTGAAGCACAATTATGATTTACGTTCATTTGGTATTTTACATTGTTTTTTGGTGTAGGAATCAGTGCAGCACATTCTTTACACTTATGTTGAGCGATTTTTCACTTTCATGCATGCTGTTTTAGTTTAGTTCACTACTGCTGCGCAGTCATGCTTTTCACTAAGTTGTCTAATATGCCTATTTTGGACATAAGCAATGTTGATGTCTTATGAACGTTTTTATTTTCTGATTCTTCAAAATTCTAGTCTACTTATGTATATCATATTATGTATCTTATTCTCTTTAAACTCTGAACTCGGATATTTTTTATAAACGTTTAACAAAATAAGACTTAAACATCTGAGGAACACCTTGAAATTGAGCCAAAAATAAAATTACTTGGGGCAGATCTCTTTGATCAGATCACACCATTAATATGTGTGAAGCTTGGGTGTAAATATTGATAAATAGACCTCTAAGCTAAAAGACCGACAAAGGTAAAAAATATTTCATAATATGAAATCTTAAGAGAAATATTGTCATAAGAGCAATATTACTTCACAGGAACAAACAGAGTAAACAATGAATGGAAGCAGAGGCCATTCATCTTTAAAACATAATTGTTTCCATAATTGTACTGCTTGGAAATGTAAATTACATTAGTTTATAGACTGGTACCCATCTGGTTATAAAATTTATTACCTGGACATATGCGATAAGTTTGTGGTAAATGGCGTCCCTGGGCTATGTAACATATTTAGTGGTGTGGTAGTAGTTCCCAACAGAAGTACTAATCAAAATGGAATAATAAATATGATGAAGTATAATTAAAAGTATAGCACACATAAATGTAACTAGAGCTCTATTTGGGCTTTTACAGTCAGGGAGATGTAGAAAAGTTTAAAAAAAAAAAACCCCAGTATTTCTGTATGGCTCTTCCTCTCCTGCATGTCACTGTAGGTAGGTCTTTGTCATACAAAAATAGCTAAAACCTGACATTCCTTGACTCCATACACACGAGCCTCTGCTTCAGACACTACGTGATACAGCAAGTATATGATCTGCAGCATTAATACGAACATTCCATGTCCTAGAGATTTTGGAATGCCTGGAACTTACACATCTATAGTCTTCTTCCAAAGAAGCCATAACTTGCATGCAGAGAGCTAATTATTGGGGTTGTCAGTTTTCATAGTGAGCTCATTCACACATTGAGGACATAAGCATAGGTTAACAGGTACAATTAAATGCAATAAAATTTCACATATTTATGGTATGCTCATTAAATGGGCGTATTTCTTATGTCAACAAGATCATCTAGAAGAGTAAAACTTGTTTTACTCCATGGTCACACGACAGCTGGCACCCCAGTCCATGTTTCTCCAGCACCCCAATGTGGGCAGGAATCACTACATCATTACTTACAATAAAGGGCCAGTGGTGGATTCCTACATTGTATGTGATGATGTTGAAGGAGGGGTGTGGCGACAAATTCGGTAGAAGAACAGAATGAGTGGCTTTGGAGGACTGGTCTTCACAACCAGAACCAGCAAGAAAGAAGGCTACAGGACTTTGGATTAAGGCAAGTTTGTGTTAAAGCATTCTGTAAGGGAATTCCAGTACGGCAACTGGCACATAGCTATGCGCATAGCATCGCTCATAGGAACAAGCATAGGCTTGCGCATGTGTGCAGAAATGCATGCACGCGGGAGCGTGTCCACAGTTTCTGGCACCAGACGGGCTATTTATGGGATGCTTTTGCTTACTGTCAGTGCTGACTGGCCCTCAGTTTCTCCTGTGTCCTGAGTGTATCCTGTATCTGATTTGCGTTGATGACCCAGCTTGTTATTGACCTGACCCTGGATTCTGCCTGTACCTCTATCTGTTCCTGACCCCATCTTCACTGCTAACCAAGTTGCTGCCTACACTTCTGTACCTCGTTGGTCACCTACTACTGACCTTGGCTACCTCTGTGACCTTGCTCCTGCTTCCGACTTGGCTTCATACTACTTCTGAGTATCTGCCTCGGCTATCCTTCATAACTTCTCCAGTCATTGCAGTGTGTTCTTGCCTAAAGCTTGCTGAGAGCTTCCACAAGCCACAGTTCCAGAACCTGCAGTACATGTGGAGTGCCCCTTTAGCCTTGGCTGGTCCAGCGTGCATCACACCCTCTCCTGGTCTTATGTCCTGCCTGACTTGATGTCAAGCCTGCATCTCCTGCCGCAAGTTCTTCTATCATCACCTGCCGGCACTCGAGTTCCTCCTGTCCCTCTGTACCATCTGTTCTATCTTCAGTGGAGCCTGGGCTGGAAATACAACAGAGGTTAACCTCATCAATTCAGTCTCCTACCAGGTAATTGATACATTCCTTTGACAAAAAAATATATACGAATTGCTTCCCCCATGGAAGGGAAGTGCACAGTTTTTATGACTTACATTTCAGCTGGCCAAGTTGGGCCTTAAACGACTGCCCAAAAAAATTATTGTAAACAATGTTAGAATTCACAACTGTTTTTGAAATGTTTCCTTTCAGAAGACTGTGACTATTTTGCTATTGGGTGGTTTTTAACATCTATGGAATTCCAGCAAATATGAATCCTCTGGGATCCCCCTGCACAAAGGAAAAGCAGTAATATTTTCCTTAGTACCATGTGTACCAACATGAACAGTAGTGAGTATAGCAGCGGACCTACTGGAGGGGGGTACTTACACTTGAACTATCAATCATAAAGCATTGTACAAGATGCTATACTAGAAACTATAATATCAAAAATAAATTCCCTGCTTATGGAAGTTGGGGATAGTGTGAGCGGTTCTTCAAATAACCGGTTGCTGATTTTGCATTTCGGGTAAGGAGCACGTGACCACCCTACCCTCGCCGCCGTTGGGGCCGCGGGTGTCAATTGCCGTGTCCCGGCCGGTGATTACCTGCTGGAGCCCGGCGATTAGTTAACCCTTTGATTGCCTCCAAAAGTTAACCCCTTCTTCCCCAGTGCAATTAGTACAGTGTCTGTTTTTTTTTTTTTTGCACTGATCACTGTATTGGTGTCACTGGGGATGTGAGTGACCCCAAGTCAGTTCCCCCCCGTGTCAGAATGTCTGCTACAGTCCTGCCATAAGTTGCTGATCGCCCCGATTATTAACCACTTGAGCTCCAGAGGATTTACCCCCCTTAATGACCAGGCCTTTTTTTGCTGTTTGGCGCTGCACTAATTCAAATGATAATTGCGCGGTCATGCAATGCTGTACCCAAACAAAATTTACGTCCTTTTTTTCACACAAATAGAGCTTTCTTTTGTTGGTATTTGATCACCTGTGCGCTTTTTATTTTTTGCGCTATAAACAAAAAAAAAACACGAAAATTTTGAAAAAAAACCAATATTTTCTACTTTCAGCTATAAAAAATATATCGTAAACTCAAAGTTAATCATACATTTAAGCCAAAATGTATTCTGCTACATGTTTTTGGTATATTGGACCCGGGGGCCGGACCAAGAGAAGATGAATGATGTGTATGTGTGAATTAATATAAATTAAATTAAAATTTGTAACATTAAATGTTTAGATTAATTTAAGGTAGAAAAGCATAAAAAGAGTTATTTTACAAAACTTTTATGCCCCCCACTAGCTGCTGGCCGGCCCAGCCACTACCATGCCATCCATAGTAAGTATAGTAATATTCCCCCATAGTAAGCATAGTAATTAATCCCCCATAGTAATTTATCCCCCATAGTAATTCATCCCCCCTATAGTAATTCATTCCCCATATTAATTCATCCCCCATATAGTATTTCATCCCCCATAGTACTATTCCCCCCCCCCCAAGTAGTAAGCCAAGTCCCCCCTGTGTCAATTTACTTACCTTTGCTCCGCGCGTTCCTCTCGCCGTGTTCCCGCGCCGTTCCGGTCTTCAGGGCGGACTGTGAGAGGAGCCTAGCTCCCCTCACGTTCGTCACACTGCCCCGCCTACACACATCCTGACAGCCAATGTTTGCCTGCCCTGGCTGTTTTTTTTTTTTTATCACGCTCCGCGGGCCGGATTAAAATGTCCGCCGGGCCGTATAAAAATCTGTTCACTGTAATCAATGACACTGGTGACAGGGCAGTGAAGGGGTTAACTGGGGGGGTGCGATCAAGGGGTTAAATGGGATTTCTGGTGCACTAGCGGGCAAACTGGCGCTATCTGGGAGGGGCGCTAACACTATCGGAAGTCGCCAGCGACACTGATACAGTGATCAGTAAAAATCTGTTCACTGATCAATGACACTGGTGACAGGGCAGTGAAGGGGTCAACTCGGGGGGGGGGGGGGGCGATCAAGGGGTTAGATGGGATTATTGGTGTATTAGCGGGCAATCTGGCGCTATCTGGGAGGGGCGCTAACACTATCGGAAGTCGCCAGCGACACTGATACAGTGATCAGTAAAAATTGGTTTACTGATCAGTGACACTGGTGACAGGGAAGTGAAGGGGTTAACTGGGGGGGAGATCAAGGGGTTAACTGGGGGGGAGATCAAGGGGTTAACTGGGGGGGAGATCAAGGGGTTAATCGGGATTACTGGTGTACTAGCGGGCAATCTGGTGCTATCTGGGAGGGGCGCTAACACTATCGGAAGTCGCCAGCGACACTGATACAGTGATCAGTAAAAATTGGTTCACTGATCAGTGACACTGGTGACAGGGCAGTGAAGTGGTTAATGGGGGGGGATCAAGGGGTTAAACAGGATTACTGGTGTACTGGCGGGCAATCTGGCGCTATCTGGGAGGGGCGCTAACACTATCGGAAGTCGCCAGCGACACTGATACAGTGATCAGTAAAAATCTGTTCACTGATCAATGACACTGGTGACAGGGCAGTGAAGGGGTTAACTGGGGGTGGGGGGGCGATCAAGGGGTTAAACAGGATTACTGGTGTACTGGCGGGCAATCTGGCGCTATCTGGAAGGGGCGCTAACACTATCGGAAGTCGCCAGCGACACTGATACAGTGATCAGTAAAAATCGGTTCACTGATCAGTGACACTGGTGACAGGGCAGTGAAGGGGTTAACTGGTATTACTGGTGTACTAGCGGGCAATCTGGCGCTATCTGGGAGGGGCGCTAACACTATCGGAAGTCGCCAGCGACACCGATACAGTGATCAGTAAAAATCGGTTCACTGATCAGTGACACTGGTGACAGGGCAGTGAAGGGGTTAACTGGGATTACTGGTGTACTAGCGGGCAATCTGGCGCTATCTGGGAGGGGCGCTAACACTATAGGAAGTCGCCAGCGACACTGATACAGTGATCAGTAAAAATTGGTTCACTGATCAGTGACACTGGTGACAGGGCAGTGAAGGGGTAAACTGGGGGGGAGATCAAGGGGTTAATCGGGATTACTGGTGTACTAGCGGGCAATCTGGCGCTATCTGGGAGGGGCGCTAACACTATCGGAAGTCGCCAGCGACACTGATACAGTGATCAGTAAAAATTGGTTCACTGATCAGTGACACTGGTGACAGGGCAGTGAAGGGGTTAACGGGGGGGATTAAGGGGTTAAATGGGATTACTGGTGTACTAGCGGGCAATCTGGCGCTATCTGGGAGGGGCGCTAACACTATCGGAAGTCACCAGCGACACTGATACAGTGATCAGTAAAAATTGGTTCACTGATCAGTGACACTGGTGACAGGGCAGTGAAGGGGTTAACTGGGGGGGGGGCGATCAAGGGGTTAAACAGGATTACTAGTGTACTGGCGGGCAATCTGGCGCTATCTGGGAGGGGCGCTAACACTATCGGAAGTCACCAGCGACACTGATACAGTGATCAGTAAAAATCTGTTCACTGATCAATGACACTGGTGACAGGGCAGTGAAGGGGTTAACTGGGGGTGGGGGGGGGGGGCGATCAAGGGGTTAGACGGGACTACTGGTGTATTAGCGGGCAAACTGGCGCTATCTGGGAGGGGCGCTAACTCTATCGGAAGTCACCAGCGACACTGATACAGTGATCAGTAAAAATCGCTTCACTGATCAGTGACACTGGTGACAGGGCAGTGAAGGGGTTAACTGGGGGGGGGGGGGCGATCAGGGGGTTAAATGTGACCTAGAGTGTTCTAACTGTAAATGTGTGCTGTTTTACTCACTTTTACTATGTCTTCTTCTCTGTCTGGAAAGGAATGTGTCCAGGCAGAGAAGAATGACATCATATCCTGCCCTGTGTAAATGTCAACACAGGGCAGGATAGGACAGGGACCGATCATGTGATTTCAGCCAGAAATCACTGGCTGAAATCCAATGATTGATCCCTCCTGGATCAAATCGTGTCACCCGCGAATGTGTCGGGAGCGCGGAGCACGTTTTAAACCGTGCTTTTGCGCTCCACTGCCGCCCTGCACGCGTATATATACAGTGGCAGGGCGGCAAGCGGTTAACATAAAAAATAAAACATTCCAGTATATGTACCGCCATTTGTAAATGCTATAACTTTCACGTAAACCAATTAATTTACATGTATTGGGATTTTTTTTTTTTTGCAAAGACATGACGCAGAATACATTCTGGCCTAAATTTATGCCGAAATTTGATTTTTACATTTTTGTACTGGAAATGTTTTATCGCAAAAAGTCAAAAATATAGGTTTTTTTTCTCAAAATTGTCGGCCTTTTTTTTATAGCGCAAAAAATAAAATGCACAGGTGATCAAATACCACCAAAAGAGAGCTTAATTTTTGGGGAAAAAAGAAACGTTGCATGACCGCGCAATTGTCAGTTAAAGTAATGCAGCGCCATAACACAAACAATTTCTGTAACCGCTTCCTGACCGCCCTATAGCAGAAAAACTGCTACAGGGAGGCATGGGCATGCAAAATCACACATATATACCTGATTCACACTCCCATGATTTTCACGCCCCTCCCAGATAAGGTCAGATTGCCCCAGTACACCAATATTCACATTTAACCCCTTGTTTGCCAGAAACACACTCATACACAATAAACCTCCATTTCTAGTATAGTGTCTAAACAGATCAATATCTTTTATCAGATCAGCACTATACCAGCGTTCAGATTAGTATAGCGTCCCCAAAAATGCAGCGTTCGCGAGATCAGCCCCGACACCTGCCAGCACCTGCGTTTAGCCCCTACGCTTACCCTCCCCCTTTCTCCCCCAGCAAGTGCAGTGTCAGTAGGTCACTGTCACTTGATACATTGCACACAAAACCGCAGTGTTGGCAGAATCAAGCCTGATCTTTGTTAGCACTTGCCGGTAAATTTTGATGACTCTCATATGCAGCAGAGTGCCAGTACTAGTGCCGCTCTACCTTTGATGAACTGGCAAGCACTAGTGGCCTAGTACATCCTGGTCTTTCACATACCAGCACTGCAGTATCACTTGGTGACGTGGAGAGTCCCATAAGTGCAGTACAAGCTGGTGTGGTGGCGAACACAAGTACTGTCCCGCAGCCACCAAGAATTCGCACACAGGCCAATAGAGCCCCTAGTATCCTTCTGGATGTTCTTTCAAATCCCGGTTGGCAGCCCACAAATTCTGCAGCACCCGTACTTTCCCCATTCACTGCCCAACCCGGAATTCCGGTGGAAACAGCAAATTTAACTACTTCCCTTGATTTTTGGAGCGGTTTTTCACAGAAGATCTGTATGCATTGATTGTATGCATTGATTGTGGATTAAAGCATTTTATATGCACAAAAGTTTATTGCTGCCAACCAAAATTCAAACCTTGCCATACCATTCGCATGGAAACCCATTACAGTTTCCGAAGTTACATTTTTTGGGGGCCTAACCCTCAACATGGGCATTATGTGATCTGTTAACCCAGCTTATGACCGAAATGAGAAAATATCGTTTTGTTCAAAAACATTTTTTTTTCTTCAAAACTTTTTTGGTTTATAGTGCCAAAAATAAAAAGCGCACAGGTGATTAAATACCACCAAAAGAAAGCTATATTTGTGTGAAAAAAAAGGAAACATTTAATTTATGTACCGTATTGCATGACTGCGCAATTGTCCGTTAAACTAATGCAGCGCTGTAGAGCAAAAAAATGGAAGTATCTATACCATAGTTTGTAGACACTGTAACACTCACACAAAGCAATCAATATACATTAGGATTTTTTACCAAAAACATGTAGCAGAATACATTTTGGCCTAAATGTATAACTAACGGTGTTTACTATATATTTTTTATAGCCGAAAGTAAAAAATATAGCTTTTCTTCAAAATTTTCGGTCTTTTTTGGTTTATAGTGCGAAAAATAAAAAGCGCACAGGTGATCAAATACCACCAAAAGAAAGCTCTATTTATGTGAACAAAAAGGACGTAAATTTCGTTTGGGTACAGCATTGCAGTTGAATTAGTGCAGCGCCGAGTAGCCTGGTCATTAAGGGGGGGTAACTCCTCTGGAGGGCAAGTGGATAAACAAGTTTGACAATTGTTATTATCTACACAGATTGGAGAAATGCTTCCTTAGCCTTTTTTAATGCACAATTATATTTGCAGACACAATTGTGGTGTATCTAGTTCTTTCTTCAGTACACATACTACTAATAGCGCCATACATTTTCCAAATGGTATCACAAACAAGAGCTCTCAGGGACCCATTTCCTTCCAGAGCATATTTTTTTCATGATAGACACTTGAGGATGATAGGAGCTTTTGTTATTAGTACATATAATCTACATTCCAGTATTTGGGCTCTTACCTTTTGGTTGTTCAGGGCAATCATGGAAGTTAGCTATCATAAGGTACAGATGGCCATCTTGTGTAAGAAACAGCCCCTAAGGTCATAAAACTCCACAGTATATGGCTTTTATTACTGCCCATTATAGAAAGAATGACGTTGTTTAAACAGGACATTACAAAAAGGAAAAAAAAGTTAAGAAATGTAGAGAGCAAAGACAAGAAAATGTTCCATCAAGCAAACATGTGACTTGCAGTGGGGGGGGGGGGGGTGGACTTCTGAATATCTGGACTTCTCCCAAAACTGGCCACCTGATCTGTGAAGACAGTGAGTATAAGGTTGACGCTACCTTGGTCATACAGCTGGGTTAACAGATCACAGGAATGTAGGAGAAGAACCTTGTCCAAAACCTGATGAACAAGTGAATAGTTTCCCATTCTCCTCAGAGCCTGCATCATATCTGTGAATCTGATTAAGAGTTCACAGTATTTTCTCTGCATTTTCCTATAGTTCCATTGGAAGTAGCAGATTTGATTGTCATCTTATACATCTGATACCAGAAAAAAAAATACTAAAAAATACATAGTGAACTGTAGTAGGTTAAAAATATTCTACAGGAGAAAACAAAACCACAAATGACAAACAGAAAGATATTACGAGAGGAAACGGTTTCCCAAATGAAAAAATGAAAGTCAAAATCTGATCAAACAGAAATAAAGAGAACATTTCACAACAGTACATACAAAATAAAAACATATAACAGAAAAGCTATGTTGTACTATTCTGTACTTTGTCTCTAGCAGTTGTTTACTCCCTAAGAACATTTTTTCAATTTCATCTATTAATTTGTGAAAAGCACTTATGGTGGTAATTGATTACTTATGGTATCAAAGTAGTACCGATTTACAATTGCCCATTTCATGCAACAATACTCATGTATTTTGCAGCATGAAAATTCATTACATGTAGAAATATTCTTTCCCGTGGGGCTGAATCACATCTATCCACTGCATCTACTATTTCCAAGGGAATTGTAGCCATGTCCTATACTATGCCCCTACACAAATAACATTTTCTCTCAATAGTAAGACAAGATGGGACGCTGATCCATCTAGAATCCATTAACAGCTTTCAATAGTCTAATTATGAAGGCTGTCCCTACTACTTCCCTCTCTACCGTCTCTAAACGAAGTCTGTTATTTATATTTCATAGATCCTACTTTACTACGCAAATGTGAACAGACTCTTTTGCTCAAAATGCAGCAGGACCGTATCCACCTACTCTGGCAATGCCCCAAGCTATTCCGCTATAGGAAGAAGTGATAGATTGCATGTCCACAGTTTACTTTGTAGCAATACCCTGCACCCCACGGACTTGTATATTTGGTCATATCCCAATGTCTAGTGAGGAAAGGGCAACATATAAAGCCCATACTAGACTACTTTTTCTGGCCAGAATACTAATTGCCAGAAACACCTTCACTTAATTCATCAGCCTTCCTGGAATGGGTTGACATGGTTTTAAACTCACTCTGTAATTAGAAAAGCTTACTTGCGAACACAACCTATGTGCCTATGACAAATTATGGGAATTGTGTCTGTTATTGATGGAACTCCCCTTCCCTGTTCTTACGAATACAGATTGATTATCACACAGTAGCTGACACTAGGTGATATTAAATAATTATATATGTTGAGAAGTCCCTCTTTAATTAGGTCAATCATGGAACTGACAGGATGGCAGGGTCAGGAAACTCCTGACTGATGCTCAGTTAGGATACCTTGCAGAAAATGCACTCTCATTTATTAGGTCTTCACATAATAGTGCTTTGGATCAATGTTTTGCGTTATAGGCTGTATAGACACCTACAGAGTGACCAGCTATATGGCAGTGGTTTGTATAAATTTAACTACTTGCCAACCGCAGATAGCCGAATGACCGCGACACTGCGGCCGGCCAGTTCTGGGAGAGGGTCATATGACGTCCTCCCAGAACGCGCTCTCCTGCGCGCCCCCAGCAATCTCCTTGATCGCTGTGTCCTACGGACACAACTGATCACGTGATGTGGTAAAAGGCCAATCACAGCGGTCTTTTACCACGTGATCAGCCGTGTCCAATGACACGCTGATCACCGGGAAATGCAATTGCCGGTTCTCGGCTGCACTTTCCTTACGCTGTCAGAGCGTGAGGAAAGTACTGCCGAGAACTGGCAGTATTCGGAGCAGAGATCGGCACCGATCATCAGGGCACTAATGATCAGTGCCCTGATGATCGGTGCCCAGCAGTGCCACCCACCACTTCCGCCCACTTGTGCCCAGCAGTGCACCCACCTGTGCCCAGCAGTGCACCCACCTGTGCCACCCAGCAGTGCCACACACCTGTGCCCAGAAGTGCCACCTACCTGTGTCTAGAAGTGCCACCCACCTGTGCCCACCCACCTGTGCCCACCAGTGCCGAGTGGTTGTGCCAGTCAGTGCCCAGCAGTTGTGCCAGTCAATGCCTAGCAGTGCTGCCAGTCAGTGCCCAGCAGTGATGCCAGTCAGTGCCACCTATCAGTTCTGTCTATCAGTGACACCTCATTAGTGCCACCCATCAGTGTTGCCTATCAGTGCTGCCTCATCAACGCACATCAGCAAAGGAGAATAATTACCTGTTTGAAAAATGTTATAATAGAAACAAAAACTTTTTTTTCAAATTTTTTGTAATTTTTTTGTTTATAGCGCAAAAAGTAAAATGCCCAGTGGCAATTAAATACCACCAAAAGAAAGCTCTATTTGTGAGAAAAAAATGATAAAAATTTCATATGGGTACAATCTTGCATGACCGCGCAATTGTCAAAGTACGACAGTGCTGAAAGCTGAAAATTGGCCTGGTAAAGAAGGGGGTATAAGTGCCTGGTAGGCAAGTGGTTAAACTGTGTTTCTGGGGTATGGGGTGGGGTAGGGTAGGATGTTGGGTTGCTTTGTTATTTTCTTATTAGTTTTTCTTGCTTTACCCTCTTGAAACTTGTTTATCAATTCTATCTAAATGAAAGCCTGATAAAAAAATAAAGGCGTTACACAATGGCTACATATAGCATTTAAAGGATGGAGTATCTATATTTTATATACAGTAGAATTTTTATTAGTATATTTTCTATATAGAAGAATAACAGAAATAAATGTTTTAGAAGCGTGACCCCTCTAGTTGTTATTCCACTTATGCTGTTTAGATGTTTATAATATGTGAAAGACTCAAGTGTTTTCATGGCTATAGAACACTGGTGACATTGGCAAACAATCTTCTGCTATTCAACTTGGAAGGGGAACGTTTTCACATTAACACCAATCTGTCACTTTCTTTAACAATATACGAATAATGATCCTATTCAGAAGAAAAGTGGGAAGGACTGGCCCCAGTTACTGCTCCAGTGAAGATAAAGTACACAAATGGGTGTAAAACAGATTACAGAAGGAATCACTGTTTACAATTCATCTTTACCCCTAAATCAGAAAATGCAGGATACGTGGACTGAATGTTTGGAGCTTCGGAAAGAAACATGGCACTCACGGAGGTTATGGAGGACTAGTGTTACTGCAGCCAAACTATCAGGGCCATAAAGTTAATGGTAGATAAAATAAGGCCCCAAAATGGAACCAGTGTGTGGTCAGCAGAGTCGCCCATTCAATAAAAAAGGTGCTTCCAAGTGGACTCCTCATGAAGATTAGTATTTATTAATCATGAAGACAAGTTAAACACCATCAACATGTTTTGTAGCTCTTTAGTGGCCACTTCATCAGGAGAAGGTGTATACTACACTTGATGAAATACCTTTAGTGTGTGGGATCTGTGTGCATTCCTTTAGCCCAGAGTATACTCTGGGCTTACACCTTTTCCTAATGAAGTGGCCACTAAAGAATCATGAAATGCATTGATGGTGTTTTAACTTGTTTTCATGATCAATAAATACCAACCTTCCTAAAGAATCCACTTGGAAGCACCTTTTTATAGAATGGGCACCTATGCTGACCACATACTGGTTCCATTTTGGGCCTTATTTTATCTACCATTGTTCTCCGGATCTGATCTCAACCTAGCGTAGCGCAAGAATTTCCAGAAAACCCCAACCAGCATCAAGTGTGACCACCCACACTCTGTGTGGAGACAGTCATATTCTTCATATATGCTAAAATAGGTTGCTTGACCCTAGAACGGGTGTTCAGCAACCTTATGAATTTGAGTATACACTGATACACGATGTTCATCTGAATACTACCCTTAAAAAGGATCTCTCTCATGGCTTTCAATCCCCCCTATTTATTCTCTTTCTCCTTGTCTCTGCTCCTCTGGAGCACCACTGTTCTATCATAAAGTTAATGCTTCATTCTAAAGATTTTAGTATTTACTTATAAAATATGAAGTATATAAATAAAATATGAAATGCATGCAATTGTAGTGCAAGCTAATTTTATGTCAACTTGCACTGCTTGAACTCCATAGGTGGAAATGGATGCCTTACAGGCACTGTGGGCAGTGCACATAGGAGAAAAAGTACTTAAAGTTAACTGACAAATTTGAAATGGTGGTGGTAAAGTGTTACTAAACCCAAGACTCCGCTTTCACTATATCTGGTCTCTCACAGTACACAGAACATGGAAATGCAATTATTTTAGTAAATATAAACTGCTAAATACCTTTTCTCATCAGCAGTATACAGTAAAGGAAATAAGTATTTGATCCCCTGCTGATTTAAGGTCCTGGAGTGGCCTAGCCAGTCTCTGTGGAGGGAGCTGAAAGTTTGAGTTGCCAAACGTCAGTCACCTAGCTTTAATGACTTGGAGAGGATCTGCCAAGAGGAGTGGGCCAAAATCCCTCCTGTAATGTGTGCAAACCTGGTGGCCAACTACAGGAAACATCTGACCTCTGTGATTGCCAACAAGGGATTTGCCACCAAGTAGTAAGTCATGTTTTGTGAAGGGAATCAAATACTTATTTCCCTCAGGAACATGCATATCAGTGCATAATTTGTTAGACATGCATTTCTTTTGAATTTTGTGTTGCTATTCTGTCTCTCAGTGTTACAATACACCTACCATTCAATTTTTAGACTGATAATTTCTTTGTGAGTGGGTAAACTTTCAAAATCAGCAGGGGATCAAATACTTATTTCCTTCACTGTGTAGCAGTCTTCTGACTTCTGTCAGTGTCCAGCAGAGCACTGGTTAAGCTTGTAAGAGGAGTTTTCATTCTCCCCTGGTTGTCCTATGAGGATGCAGCACCCCTGACCCTCTATATGCACAGTACTGATTGGCCCTGTGCTGATCACATGCACTCTCCCAAAAAAACACTTCTCTAGCAATACACACCATGTACAGCTTGCCCCCAAGGCTCTGTTCTATCAGCAGATGGATTATGAACATTAGAAGATGGGAAGGATCAGAGAAAACAGGATTAAACATCCTTACACAATGCAGAGGACTAACCCCTGTGTTTTCTCTGTGAGTATAACAAGCATGCTTTACTGCATATTCAGACTGATTTTACTGTTGTGGGTTTAGTAACACTTTAAGGACTGGTATGGCTGTTTTATACAGACCTTGTAGTGACACTTTAACCACTTGCCGTCCGGCCACTGTATATAAATGGCAGGACGGTGGTACTCCAGGGGCGGGTTGCCGTTCATAAATGGCAACCACCATTATGGACTGTGCGCGCTCCCTGGGAGTGCTCAGCACTGTGATCCGATGCCCTGCAGACACAGTGGAACACCGATCGTTGGACGGCACCTCTGTGCGAGGTCCCGATCATGTGATCACTGATTGGCCAATCAGTGATCACATGCAGAGTAGTGAGCAAGATATCACTTCTGACATCATTGCTTACTACGTGTGAAATCTGTGAATGATCACAGAGATCACATAATACAAGGCTTTTCACAACAGCCTTGTACCATGTGACAAGTTGTAACCAATCACAGCTAACACAGAAGTTCCCATGGCTGCAGCCAGAGAGAAGGAGAAATGATTGCTTTTATGGCCTTTATAGGTGTAAAAGCAATCAATGTAAAAAAAAAAATCTTCACCCCCAGCAAGTAGTACAGTGTCACTAGGGTGACAGTATGTAGAAAAAAACAAATAATATAAAAAATAAAAATGTAAAACAATTTTTAAAAAATTATAATTTTTGGTTATAAACTAATTTGGGTTATTTTTTTTTTACTAAAAAGATAACTGAATACGTTTTGGCCAAGATTTATTATGCAATATTATTTATTTGTAAAATTTTATAAGAAAAACACTTTTTTTCAAAATTTTGGGAGTTTTTCATTTATATAGCAAAAAAATAAATAAAATCCCAGTGGTGAATACATACCACCAAACTAAAGCTTTATCTGTCTAAAAAAAATGCAAAAATATTCATATGGTACAGTGTTGCATGACCGCGCAATTGTCATTCAAAGTGTGATACCACTGAAAGCTGAAAATTGGCCTGGACAGGAAGGAGGTAAAAGTGTCCGGCCTGGAAGTGGTTAAAGAATGCAGAGCTGCATGATTGTGTCTTTATATGGGCCTGGGTTTGGGCTTTAACAATCTAACAGTGCTTTATTTAAAATAGAACAAGCTGATTTGTTAAAGGAAACCTGCAATAATAACATAGGAAAGCAGTCATTGTTCACCTTATCATCTGAAGCCATTAGAGCTCATGGTGATCTAATGGTACCAGTATTCAGACCTGGATCCAGTATACAGATTAGAAGTTCTGAGATCCAGGTCTGACAGACACAGCTGGGAAACTAGTATTTTTTAGAAGAAAGTCAGCAATGGCATCTACCCATACTGCACTAAGTACAGGTCTACCTTAAGCTGGACCTTTCAGTATAAGTCTGTATAATTCAAATCATGGCATGTCAAATATTACAGAACCAGTATAAAGTGCTTCCTTTTTTAATTAAAAAAAGCAATCCTTGAGCTTAATTCTTGTGACTTTGCATATGCTGAGATAATGTCATCTGTCTGCTGCAGCCAGGAAGAAGCATTTCCTCAGCTTCCTCTCCCCTAGCAATCTGGATGCATCATTTTATCTCCTAGATTGTAAGCTCCAAGGAGCAGGGCCCTCAAATCCCTCTTGTATTGAACTGTATTGTTGCTGTATTGTCTCCCATTATATTGTAAAGCGCTGAGCAAACTGTTGGCGCTATATAAATCCTGTATAATAATAACAACTCTCCTGCAAGTCACAAAGTGAGAAGATGAAGTAGGGTGCGGAGTCATGCAAGATGTATATAAACCACCAAGAACAAAGACTACCACAGGGGCAGCAGGATTCATACTATGTCACCTCTGAGCAAGAATTTCAATCCAGAGAGTAGTTGCTGACCCCATAGAATGCCTGAAAATAGATGGCTACATTCCTATGGAGAACAATGCAGACAAAGGCATGTGTTTTCTGTGAGTAATGATAATTGCACATTACGGAGCATGCATGCATTTAACATGAAAATAAAATCTGTGAAAATGGTATCTCTAATTTAAACTCAGTGTTAGTTTTCAGGCCCAGAACAAATGTGGGCCAGGAAAACTTTATGAAGGCCATCTGTGTTCTTACACTATAAAATCAGTGGACCAAAGTCATTTAGCACATTCTAACAGAAAATCCACACACAAACTACGACAGCTTCTGAAGTGTTTATTAAATATAAAAGTCAGATAAACATTTACAGCAAGTCATGATCGGAAAGCTTTAATGTGCGATTATTCTCTTTTATGGTCAATAAACACTTTAGAACCTGGCATATACCATTTGTGGACCTTCTATTGTTGGAACATGTGCACTATTTTGCTTATGCAGCACACAGTTGTCCTGCACCAAAGTTGGGTATGGTGCGGACTCCAGGGCGGCAGTTGTTTTGTTTGTGTAAAGTCATTGAACCCTTATATTACTGGGCAAGTTTCCATGTTTTTTTGCCAAAAACACTAGCTGAAACTATTATTTGCAGAACATTTGCATTTTTCATAACTACTAGGGTAAATACTGTAAGGCATTTTATATATAACCCTCTAAAATATGAACTCTTCATAAGAAACAGTCTGAAAAATGTTAGCTCTCTATGAGTGGTTTGAAGATAAAACAAACTTCATCCTTCTAGATGTCGGCATCTGTTTGGAGGACCAGAAACCATTTTAAGGAAGGATGTGGTATAGTTGTAGTTTTGCTCCGTTACCTATATCTTGGTACCACTTTCTGTGTGTTTATGAGACCAATGTCGATTTCGGCATCAGGACTTTGGGGCTTAAACTTGTCAGCATAGATAGGGTTGATCTTTAATGCAGAAGATCCTAGAGCAGAATAGGTGAGTATGCTAACAGCAGGTGAATTTTACTTCACTGATCTCTCAAAGCTTCATGCTTTTGGATGCCTAGCTGGAAGAAAAGTTAATTTATAACAATGCTTTTTTTCCTATATAAAATAAAGCTTATCATGCCAAATTCTGTTTATTGTGGACACAAGCTACTCTATACACAAAATGCAATTCTGTGTTTTAGTGGACTGCCCGAGATCGGCCTTGACTAAATGGCAGATCAAAACCATTAAAGTTGCGCTCCAGGCACTGCCTAGCTAACTTAAAAATGTTCCCTCCAACCTCCTAACACATATTCTGAATAACCCGTGTAAGAAAGATCTGCTCTGATCCAGGCTACTCTGATCCAGTCACATGATCACCTCTGTGTCAGTTAGCACAGTTGACGGGAGAGGAGGGAATGCTCCAACAAAGGGCATTATAGCCTATAGCGGTGACTTCACCGATAGGTCTACTATGGCCAATTTGTTGTTGGCACTCCCTCCTTTTCCCTGAAGCCACGCTGACTGACACAGATTGAAGCCAGATGACTGGACAGAAGTGTCCAGAAAATAGTTTAAGTATATACATCTTTCTTACACAGATTATTTGGCATAGGTGTTAGGAGTGGGGAGGGGGCAAGTTAGGATGTGCCTGGAATTCGAATTCACAGGTATATATGAATATTCCAGCACTCAAAAAGCATTCACATCTGGAAGATATCAACTGCATGAACTGTAATGCTTCATTGATGCAGCCCTCCTCGTACTGGGGAATCTTGACAAAATATAAAAACACACAGGCGGGTGAAAGAGCTCTATGGAAGGGGGTGAATCCCCCGAAAAGTGCTAGCCTGCCAATTCAAGTCTGTTTGGCTCATTTTACCCTGTCCACAACTAGATCAGAATATTGTGACTTATCACGCTGGCTTACTTTAACAATTGTGAGAATGTTTTTGGCATTTGGTTGTTTTATTAAAAGTTGTTTTTGGTAATGCACTAGGCACTTTCATCCTCCTGTGTGTTTTTAACAGCAGGCCTGGAATTTCACTTTAAATGAAAGTTGAATTAACTTCCTAGGGCCAAAATTGTAATTGTGACCTTCAATGTACAAGCTGCTGTAGTTCACCATAAAAAGTGCACATAGCAAAATTTTGTAAATGGTTAATTTTTCTGTACACATGAACAACATTTTGACAGTATGGTGACTTCTGAGACTATAATAGGAAACCTTTTGCTACACTGGATCTGTCAGCAATGAGAAACATATTTGTAGTATAGTAACTCTCAAAGAAAACTCTGTTGTAGTATTACCCCAAAGCTTTTTGTTTACTGTGAATTGTACCTTCAGTTTAAATAAGCTAAATATATTCCAGGAAAATGGTGTGCAAAGTCTTACAGTTTGTTTTCTTGAAAGATCATCCACAGTGTAGAAAAGCCTGTCCATGCCATCATGCTGTACAATAGACTCCCTACTCATTTTGGGGAAGCAGTGATCTTTTGCAAAGGTCTGATATGTCCTAAGATGAAACAGAGCCAATGTTCTCCAATCAGTTGTTAGCATGAGCTTTGCTGATGGCAACCTCTGCATTGGAATCACTACTTTCCCGCAAAAATGATCCCACTCTGTAGCTGTGTGCAGGGGATATACATTTTTTACTCAGGCTGTGGCTGCTTTCTAAAGAAAACAAACTGCACCCTCCATTTTTGTACAGGCAACACCTGGACAAGAAATTAGGGAAACCACTCCATTGGGGTTGCAAACAGAAACCTGACAAAATGTTTAACGCTTTCCACTCTATCCAAAGTAAAGAAAAAAACAGGTACAAGGCAACAGGGGCAGCCTATGTGTGCAATCATACTTAAGCTGGCAATACATGGATTGAAATTTGTCCGGTTCACCAGGAACCAGCTGAATTTTTAATCCATGTATTTGTAGACTGGTTGTACAGATGACAATCTGTTGATTGACTTCTGTACAACCAGCCTGTTTTTTTCCTCATCAGTCAGTGCTGCGGATATAGCTGGCAACAATAATCAGCGTATTCTCCCTGCTGTCAGAATACAATAACTCAGTGGGAAGGATTCTCCCATTCACACCGGATCATATTTTTTTGTTGAACCAGTTGGTTGAATGAAAAGAAAAATGAATAATGTTTGGGCTCCCTTACATTGCAGTGCTGGTCCATTGCACAGATCCCCTACTGGGATTTTTACTTTTTTCTCTTTACTTTTTACACTGCCATTTTGACCCACTTATTTTATGTCACTAATACACATGTAAATTCTAATACAAACAAAATATGTGACCTCAATAAATACCTAATTCTACTCTGTTAAAATATTTTAATTGCTCCACATACTTTTTTTCTTTTTAAATAAAATTCCTTGCAATCATCTGGGTGCTAGCGTAGGTAGTGCAGTGTGTACTGGGTAAAGGTTTTGGGTGGAGAGTAGCAGCAACACACTTTCTCTTTCAGTCATGTCATGCTTGCCAAGCCAGGGAGATCAGGACAACAGTGAATGCAGAGCCAGTATCACATGGGAAGAGGGCCAACACTGTATGCAGAGGCTGTATAAGCACACAACCTTTGAGCATGGCAGTGGTGACTGACAATGCTGTAAGCAATTCAATTCACATATTACAAATATGTTGTCATCATGAAGCAATGTTGAGATAGGACTGGCAACATGAATATTTTTTGTAATGCAAAGAAGAAGAAAGAAGAAAACATTTCACTCGTGGTGAAGAGTTTCCTACTTTACAAGGTGACTTTTTAAAATTTTGCTTTTACGTACATTTTAAGAAGTTTAGTAAAGTAATTTTACAAAGCTATATTTTCACATCAAACAAAGAACAGCTTTGCACAGGCTACATCCACTTCCCTGGAAACCGAACAAGATAGAATATTTTGGCATTTTAGTCTTTGAATTCAAAATGCGCAAGCTGTAGACCAAAAGAAATTCTACTGTAAGACAAATGTAATGCAAACTAAGTGGTATAAAATAAACAGCAGTCTGCATTCTGCTCAGAAAATGAAAACATTTTATATAATTCGGGTTTTCAAAGAATTTTGTTGGGTTTTTGTTTTTTTTACAGCAAAACTCTATGCACACAAAATAACATTATTTCTCAATGCAACTTCTCAGGTACCCACGGGAAGCAAATAGAGCTATTGCTAATTTCTACAAAAATATATACAGTCTGTTGAGTATCAATATAAAAGCTGAACCTTGCAGTACAGTATATAAACCTTTTCCAACGTCAGAGAGAGTATATTGAAACAGTTGTGTAAAAGACCATTAACATACTTCAAATACTATATACAAGAGGAAAAAGTGATTATTCAAAAACACCCATCACAGTGCTTAACAAGATTTAATGTACATTTATTCTTAACATGTGGAACATATAGTATAAAGATTTTATACTGAATAAATGATATTCGTTAAGCCAGAGGAAAAGGAGGAATTTACAACAAGTTTTTTCATTTTCTTTTCTTTTTTTTTTTTTAAACTACATTTTCTTGAAATACAAATATGTTGAGTTTCATCACTGAAAAACCCCAGAAGTTGTGTTGATTCATGTGTTGTAATAACTGCCGTTTGTATAATATAACCATTGTCTTCTTTAGTTGGCAGGTGACTTTTTCCACATTGTAATTGCAACCTGCAAGTGTCCAGCTGCTATACTGAAATAGAGCATTAATTTATACATACAGAAACCTGCACATTACCCCCATGGTGGGAAATATGGCCAGGATTTTTTCAGTGCCATGACAAAGGAGAAAAAAAAAAGATGACAAGAAAAGTCTATCACTTTAACCACATCATGGGGAGATAGCCAAAGTATACTAAAAATGATTTTTTAAGAAAAGAAACAAAGTGAAGGCCTGTACATTTCTTATATACATCCCAGACCCTGGGTAATAATGAGAAACAAAAAAAAATTACAAAGCATCTAAAGGCTGTTATATGAAATCTCAAATACTATACTTGATTATGACAGTGGTATGAATTTTTGAACTTTTTTCTTAAATAGGTTTAAATGTTCAGATTTTATTTCCCAACAAGTGTCTATTCGTTCTGCTTCTATTCTAGTATTACTGTTATCCAAAGGATGAAAACAGATTTGATTTTAAACTGAGCCCCCCTTTCTACATACTCCAACAATGTCACTAGTGGTTCTATTGCACACTGGTTTGGAACATTTCTTTTAACTCAAGGGTACAAAAAATACTCTGAATATGAAAACTGAAATAATAACAACTTATTCTCTTCAAAGAAGTGATAAAGTTTCATTTTTACAATGCTCACACGGGTTTATCTGTCCCCTAAGGCTAATAATACAATCAAAAAAAGGAAACTAAAAAAATAAGATCCAAAATGACCTTCAAATGAAACAATCACCAACTTTGGTAAAGAAAAAAAAATAAAATAGAATGAACATACACAAACAGCAAATATTTATTTTCATAGCTCATTAACCATTTCTTAGAAATTCCAATTGGTAAATAATAACTGGGTGAGGAGCATCTTTGCTTTTCTTTTATTTGTCATGTTTCTTCTTCTCTAAAGAACAGAAAAAATAGCCAGTTATATGCGACTTCCTACTCTCCTCTCACACATGCTTGGCTTCCCACTGATGTCATAACTGTCCTATTTGAAAGAGTACATCACAAATGACTGAGGAAACTGTAGAGTTCAGAACAGCTGTTATAGAGATATCCAATAAACGGCTTTCGTGCAAAAGAAACTCAGAGTGGTTCTCTTCCACTTTGGCCATGGCCAATAAAGCCTTAGCCGCCCTACACATCATGTCTACGCTAGGAGGCTCCAAATGGGGAGGCTGCATGTGCATGAGGTTATGTTGATTCTGCTGATATTGGGCCATGGTAACACCATCTTCCAAGAAGCTTATTAAGTTTCCAATGCTTCCTTTTTGCAAAGCTATGGCCCTTGCTACCACTAGATCCCCCTGAGCAAGGTTCGAAAGCAGCGCCACAGACATTTCTCGACACACAGGGTTTTTGCGATCCTCAACACACCTAACTAGAGTCGCATAGAATTTTTCTTGGCGACTGAAAGGAGGTGTGGCTAAAATAAGATCCACATTATTGTCCTGTATACTGAGTTTACATAATGTTTCAAGCACAAGTCTCTGAGGGGAAAGGATAGAATTGGGCCCTACTGTTGGGAAAGGATCCTGTGTCTCAGCAGATGAGCACACCATCCAGTGTAGTAAACCATCCAAGATTGGCAAACAGATACTTTCTGTGTAAGCAGACAAGTCTAACTGTCCAGAGATATTGGCTAGTGTGACCAAAGTATTTTCCCTCAGTACCTCGAGACAGTCCCACCACCACTCATCCTTGCTGCAGCTGGCACCTTTTTCTACATCCTCTTCTTTTTCATAAGTCTGTGGTGTTCGTTTTCTCTCTGGATGCTCATGATGGAGGAGAATTAATTTCCCAAGAGTCAAGACCAAGCCTGAATGTTTTGACATCTCTGCATCGTTCCCAGGCACAAAAGACAAACTACGAATAATATTTGACACACAAATGCAACGCCTGGCCAAAGAGTCTTGCCAAGCAGCTACTGTACACAAAGGAACTTCATCTCGGCTTCTTGGTTCATCTTCCAGTAATGTTATATTCCTATGACTTTTGGCTTGATGGATTCCTAAGGAAAGTTTGTTACTCTCTATTTGAAAGCAAGGGTTATTGGAATCTTCAGGGAGCGCGCCTGGCCTTGCAGAGAGCACATCATCAATGGTTGCAGTTATACTCTTTTCTTGTTGATCTTCATCATTATCTGGTAGAAATCTATCGTCTTGTTCTTTCTTCTTTTTGTTTGGAGGACTGACTGGTCTTTGAGGTGTCCTGTACAAGAGAATTTGCATTTTGCTTTCAAAGTGAGTCTGAATATGTTCAGTCGTATCACCTCCACCGAGCTGCCAATGAAGTAGCCCACTATTGAATTCCTGAACATGTCCAAGTCGGTCAGATCGGTCAATCACAAATAGATCATTCTTCTTTACAACTTTGATTGGCAGTCTATCAAACTTACTTGCTTGTTTTGGCTTCTCACTTTGACTTACTAACATTTCAGGTTTTATGCATGGGGTGATTTTTTCATCTGGTTTTATGTTTTCTTTCTCATCTAATACACTGTCATTATCCTGATCAGGTTCATTTTCTTCAATAACCTCATCCTCCTCTGTATCCTCTTCATAATCCATAGCAGCTTCTTCTTCCTCTGTAGATGGACTATCATCTAAGTCATTTTCAAGAACATCACAAACATTTGTCCCAACTTCATACTCCTTCAATATCCCAAAGATATCAATGAGGCATTTCCTAAAATATTCCACCAATAGCTCCAAAAAGCCAGGTAGCTGTTAAATAAAATAGAAAATAAAATGTTTTAACTTAGCTTTGCAATAAAGAAATAAAAAAAAATGATGTTTGTAGCATAATTATACTTGTAATATACAAAACACAAAAACTGGTGACAACCTTTTTGTCCAGAAGAATACACAAGATGTGCAAACTGCTGTAAGTATAGTTGAAGACAGAAAACCATACAAGGTACATGGGACTATCAAGTTGCCATAAGGTTCCTATAGTGTTCTATAAAATATTTCATTTCCTTGGAAAAGCATAAAAACTATGCTAAACAATACATTATTCTCGTGTCTGTCATTCCCACCTAGTATGCATAATTTCCCAGCAGATTAATTTGCAAACTTTATATCTAATATGATGTTACACTGTATCCCACACAGGTATGTGTGAAAATCTTCTACATCCATAGTTCTATCAACACATTACACAGCTGGAGAGAAAGAGTATATTGTCACTCTCAAAGTATTACAAAATATGGGAGAAGGATGTACTTGGGAGAGCCCCGAGTCCGTAGTACAGAACCTACAGCAAAGAGCTTGTACAGGGAACCCATGGCTGCCCACCTTCCTGTCTACACAGATCACCATTGAATATTCTAATATAGTCATATTGATACCCAGTTTATATGGTTGAAAGAGGCAAATCTCCTTGATAAATTCATATACTATAAACTATATAAAATACAAGCTGTAGATGGTATATTTCAAAGCCAAAGAACAAAGTAAAAGTCAATATTTAACTGCAATACACCCACCTGAGATAGGGTGAAAGCTGCCACTGTACTGTCATCAAATAGTAGGATGTTGATGGTGTCTAAAGCCCATGTACTTTCAGCCAAGAGACCAGATTTTAAAGACATCATTACCCTCCAAGCTTCGGGTGTTACTAGAAAAAAAGAAAAAAACATAATAAATGCTTTTTCTTCCAAATTACACACTTTAAATTAATTATTAATTTAAATGAATGAGTCACGAGTGTAAAACTGTCCATATGGTTACTCATATTTAAACCTGCAACGTATTTAGAATATATATTTGTCATTTGTTTAAAACATTTTATACACAACAGCTTTTAACTTGTGCTGGGTTTTTTTTGTTTTTTTTTTTTGCTTTCTTTGATTTAAATGCTTTTGCTAGCAAATACCAACAAAGCAAAAATCCAAAGAAATTCAGAGGTTCCTGTGATAGCAGCGTGCTGTGCAATCTCCAGTTCTACAGAAGTTGAACAATGTCTTTGCTATGCTGATTTTGTAGGATAACAATGTGTACAGTACATAGCAGGCCTAGCAGAGAAGAACAAGCTCTTCTCCTGTGTGTATTTAATACCACCTGTGCAAGTCACAAATGGAAATTCAAAATGGAGTCGACCATAGATCTCCTTCCCCTTCAAAAAAAAAAAAAAGGGGAGAGCATAAAAAGGAGTTTTCTTCTATTAGTGCTGGTATCCTGGAACTGCAAGGATTTAGTGCACATTGTAAGATAAATTCACATCCATGCAATAAGTCATACACAATTTCTGAAAGGAAAGTAAACTTCTTTGGTTGTGCTGAAAAAACTTTTACAATACAAATGCTATAGCATTACGTTATAGACGAGACTGTATGTCTTTTTGCTCTGTTTTACTTTTTCTTATATGCAAAAATGCTAAATACCTAAACGTGAATTATTAGAGGAAACAGACACATCAAATACCATTCAGCCAAACTCTTTAAAGAAATGTAAAAACATCTGTCATCTTCTATATGACCAAAGCACCTGATTCCAATGGTTTTATATGCTTTAGATTGCCAGTTGACATAGATGGAATAGCATTGCCTAAATTTCAAGTCTTATTATTTGGTGGCAGTCCTAGTTGCTATTAGATACTGGTTTATGATAACCACAAGTAACCCTAAAGTTGACCTTGAAACTACAATTTTATGGTCCTCTTCTACATAGGGCAGATAGTTGATCCATGTATTGACATTACATACATAGTTACATAGTTAGTCTGGCTGACAAAAGACAAAAGTCCATCCAGTTCAACCATAGAAAAAAAAAAAAATGTTATAATTCTATACCCACAGTTGATCCAGAGGAAGGCAAAAAACCCCCCAGCAAAGCACGATCCAATTTGCTCCTGCTGGGAAAAAAAATTCCTTCCTGATCCCCCGAGAGGCAATTGGATATTCCCTGGATCAACCTTACCTATAAATGTTAGTATCCAGTTATATTCTGTGTATCTAAGAAAGAATCCAGGTCTTTTCTGAAGCAATCCACTGAGCTGGCCAGAACCAACTCCTGAGGGAGTCTATTCCACAGCTCTCACCGTGAAGAAACCTTTCCGTGTTTGGAGATTAAATATCTTTTCCTCCAGATGTAAAGAGTGCCCCCTTGTCCTTTGTGATGATCTCAGGGTGAATAGCTCTACACAGAGTTCACTATATGAATCACTGATGTTTTTTTACATGTTGATCATATCCCCCCCCTTAATCTCCTCTTCTCAAGAGAGAATAAACTCAGTTCCTCTAATCTTTCCTCATAGCTGAGCTCCTCCATGCCTCGTATCAGTTTGGTTGCCCTTCTCTACTTTCTCAAGTTCCCCAGCATTCTTTTTTTGAATTGGTGCCCAAAACTGAACTGCATATTCCAGGTGAGGTCTTACGAATGATTTGTACAGGGGTAATATGATATCTCTCTCTCTCTGGAGTCTATACCTCTTAATACAAGAGAGGATTTTGCTTGCTTTAGAAACCGCAGCTTGGCATTGCATGCCATTACTGAGCTTGTGATCTACCAGAACTCCCAGATCATTCTCCATCATTGATTCCCCCAGTTGTACTCCCCCTAGTCAGGGGTGTATTTACCACAAGACAAACAAAGCATTTGCCTAGGGTGGCATTTTTCAGGGGGGGCAGCATTGCCCCTTGGAAGAAGGGATGGAAGAAGGGACACAAGTGGCATGGGGACATGGAGGGTTCTAAGAGATGCTGTGGGTTTCATGACAGTGTATGCACAGCCCGACTCTTGTTTCTGGGGATGTCCGGAGCTGTGAAGGTGAGTGTCTCTCTCTCGCCATGGGGGATGGTGGCTGGTGTATGGGGGGCAGTGGTAGTTTAAGGCTCGGGTGGAGGGCAAGGGTGTTCTTGGTCAAAGTCTTTCTGCAGGGAGGGGGGGGGGGGTGCGCCAAAATACACCACTGCCCCTAGTATTTATAATGCATGCATATTCTTAGCCCCCAAGTGCATAACCTTACATTTATCAACATTAAACCTCATTTGCCACATAGTTTCCCCAACTAAACAGTGCATTGAGGTCAGCTTGTAAGTTGAAGACATCCTGTAAGGACGTTATTCCACTGCACAGCTTGGTGTCATCTGCAAAGACTGAAATGGGATTTTTAATCTCAGACCCTATATTGTTCATAAATACTGTATATTAAAAAGTAAGGGTCCCAACACTGAACCCTGGGGTACACCACTGATGACCCCAGACCATTCAGAGTATGAATCATTAACCACTACTCTCTGAATACGATCTTTTAGCCAGTTTTCTATCCATTTACATACAAATTTTTCGAAGACTTTACCTTACACATTAGCCGTGTGTGGGGAACTGTGTCAAACGCTTTTGCAAAATCCAAGTATACCATGTTCACCGCCACCCCTCTGTCCAGTTTTGCTCACCCCCTCATAAAAAGAAATCAGATTTGTTTGACAACTTCTGTCTTTCATGAATCCATGCTGTCTGTTGCTTAAAACATTTTTTTCCAGTAAGAACTCATCTATGTGGTCTTTTAATAAACTCTCCAGTATCTTCCCAACTATAGAAGTTAAACGAACAGGTCTATAATAACTTGGTAAAGATTTTGACCCCTTTTTAAATATTGGCACCACATTGGCCTTACACCAATCCAGTCATTAAGGAGTCCCTAAAAATTAGAAACAATGGCTTTGAAATGACAGAGCTCAATTCTTTAAGGACCCGTGGGTGTATGCAATCCAGTCCAGGTGCTTTATTCACCTTTATACTGTCTAAATATTTTTGGATCATATCAATTGTGAGCCAATGTGGATCATCTGGAGCTAGGTCAATACCATGCCCATTATGGACAAGAGCTCCCCCATGCTCCTTTGTATACACAGAGCTGAAGAAGGTATTTAATACATTTTCTTTCTCTTTGCCCCCAGTCACCCACTCTAGATTATTTTGTAAATGGCCTACATGCTCGGACCGAACCTTTTTACTATTAACATATTTGAAGAATTTTTTGGGGTTGGTCCTGCTATCTTTTGCAATCTGTCATTCGATTTCAGTTTTTGCGGCCTTTATTTCCTTTTTGTATATCCTGTTATATTCTTTGTAATGTCTAAACGATGATAGCGTTCCTTCATTTTTATACTGAATAAAAGCTCTTTTCTTATTATCTATAGCCTTTTTAACTTTGGCCGTAAGCCACATAGGTTTGATTTTTAGCCTTTTAAACTTGTTGCCCATGGGAATATATTTTGCAATGTGTTAACATACAGTCTTTTTGAAGAACTCCCATTTCTGTGTTGTGTTCATCAATGCCAATATTCCCTCCCAGTCTATATATTGGAGAGCAGCTCTCAGCCTTGGAAAATTAGCTCTCTTGAAATTGAGCATTTTTATTTTTCCCGTATGTGCTTGCTGTTTACAGCCAAAAATAAATGAAATCATGTTATGGTCACTGCTACCCAGATGTTATTTTATATGGACATTCGTAATAAGCTCTACATGGTTTGGGATTACCAGGTCCAGCAGAGCATCATTCCTAGTAGGGGCCTCTATGAACTGTAGCATAAAATTGTCCTGTAGTAGGTTTAAAAATGTTTGCCCTTTAACTGTTCCTGCAGTACTATTACTCCAGTCAATTTCCACCTCCTCAATAACACTGGAAGGCCTATAACAAACTCTAATGATTACCTTTGTAGTATGCACCCCCATGTGCGGTTCCACCCATAATACTTCAGCCTCATCACACTCTCCATCAACAAGGTCCTCTTTCACACTCGCTCTGAGATCACTTCTCACAAGAGACAGACACCATCACCTTTCCTATTTAGTCTGTCTCTCCGAAAGAGAACATAGACGGGAATATTAATGACCCAGTAATGCAAAGAATGAAGCCAAGATTCAGCAATACCAATTAAATCATAGTTCTCTTCATGCAACAAAGCTTCCAACTCACCTATTTTACTTGGCAGACTTCTGGCATTGGTGAACAAACACTTTAATTGATTGACACCTTGTTCACACGCATTTTGCATATTTTTTATTTTCATACAAATGGTACCAATTCCACTGGTTGTTTGTAACATGGGAACCTTCTCATCATCTGCCATAGCCTTCCCCCCATCTTTCCCCATTCCACCCACCAATAAGTACTGACCCCTGTCTGATCTGTCTACCCCTTTATAATCTAATTCTCCCTCCCCCCTCAATCCTAGTTTAAATACTCCTCCAGCCTTCCCATAAACCTCTCCCCCAGCACAGCAGACTCCCCTTCCATTTAAGTGCAGACCACCTCTCGCATATAGGTTGCACCCCAATGAAAAGTCAGCCCAGTGCTCTAGAAACCCAAATCCTTCCCAGGTCCTTACACCAGGTCTTCAACCATGCATTGAGTTCTCTAATCTTCCCGTCTTTCCTGAGTTGCACATGGAACAGGTAATATTTCAGAGAATATCACCTTGGAGGTCCTTCCCTTCAACTTGCAGCCTAGTTCTTTAAATTGATTCTTAAGGAGCCTCCACCTTCCATGTATTCTGTCATTGGTTCCAACATGAACCAAGACAGCTGGTTCATGCCCAGCCCCTCCCAGTAGTTTATCAACCCAGTCCACCACATTGATGCAAAAGATTTGCTATTTAAAAAGTAACACAGGAAATAGTCATTAGCCTTAGAGGCATGGGGGTTGATTTGTTAAGGGCAAAGGCTGTTTACCTAGCAAAGTGAACTTTTACTTTGCAAAGGAATTTCCCTTAACTTAGTACATGAGGTAAAGAACGATAAGGGATTTTTTTTGGACCACATTCAATAAGCTAAGTGAAAACTCCCTTTGCAAAGTAAACATGCTATAGTAAATCAATCCCATGTTCTACAGGTTTTCAAAGCATTTTCTAGGGCATACAAACCTAAATAGTGGCTGCAGGCACCCACCTCTTCCTCTATCATAGATAAGCAAGAAAGATATCACATACCATAACTGCAGATCACTTTTATTGTAGTCCTGCTCCACACATTTTAACATCATTCTTTAGGTGTTTCTATCCAGTTCTCTAGATAACATATGGGTGTCTATTGGTGCTATTTAATTTTCTGCATTGTTACCTTCAGTATTTTAAGTACAGACATAAAACAAATTGCTCTAACAAATCTGTGGCACTTTCAAAAGGTATTACATTGGACTCTAGACTCCAAATGTCATTAAAGTGGAGCCAAACTTAAAATGTGAAGATGAAAATATGTGAATTGTGCCTTAACAGCACTGGTAAAATGTACCCTTTTGCCTTTAATTTCTTACAAAAAAAATAGTAGTCCACTTCCTCCTGCCAGGCTCTCCCATGTCTTGAGCCTCATAGCTGTATATCTACAGTGTGATGTCATCTAAGATACTGCACACTGCTGCCTTTGAATTTTAGTATCATGAGATTTGAAATTTGATTTAGTGATTTCATAACTGCACTGCTTGCTATAGAGAAATATGTACATTAGAACCTGCAGTGGAAGAATCTGCCTGCCTGTGCTTCATCCACTGTGTGGATCTGTGATTCCTGAACCTCTTCTGATGACTGTTGAATTAAACTTCAAAATGCAGCAGATTACCATTCATCAGAGGGGGCAGCTCTGAGAAAACAAAGCCCTGCTCCTTTTACCAAGATGTTCACCTCCACACAGAGGCACAGTGTGAAATCACTGTAAGTCAGTAAAAGATGGGGAACAGCTACAAGGAGACCACAGGCAATACTGGTCTGTTCTTTACTTATATATAGATAACATTCTACAGATAAATATTTATATAGTTTCTTTTATTTAATGTATATTATATGTGGTGCATTTAAAAAAACCTCTCTTAATAAGATAATATTTTTTTATTGCACATTTCATTAAGTATTATTGAATGTCCTGATGACAGTATGTGCCTATACCAAACACTGCATCAGTTTACAATAAAAGCAATGTATATTCAGTTATTTCATATGAAATCCTACTTGTTGTTTATATCTGTCCCATGGGAAATGGCTTCCTAAAACAGCAATAACAATTTCCTATTTACATGTATTTAAGAAATCACCTTAAATACTATTTTGAATTTGACAAATCATCATGTACAATGAAAAATATAATGCTTATAAATACATTTTAAAATATTAATTTAAAATAAATTAATAAATAAACCTAATTAAACTTTGTTTGCTCTTACCAATGTCTTTTGAGGTAATTTTTCTCCTTGGCTTCAAGACTGGCGGAGTTGCTTCCACTGAGCCAGGGGGAAAAGTAATTTCACGCCTGGCGATAGATGATGAATTCCCAGACGTCTGAGATGATGCAACTGAGGGCATAACTTTCTGCATTTTCATAGATGGCAAGAAAGGAGATTTGCTTGGTGACATACGGTTTTCTAGAGAACGCTGAAATGAGGCAGGGCTAGAAGCCCTTGAAATGTGATTTGCCATTGAAGGTGGGGTCTGGTAAGATGAAGGCGGAGCCCTAGTGTTTGGCTGCATGGATCCAGATGGGGACATGTAGGAAGGCTGCCGTTGGTTTCCGTGAGATGGCCAAGGACCCTCATGATTCATTCTTTGGTCAGATCCCAAGATATCATCGGTACGGTTCATAGTTGGATAAGTTCCTTGCTGTTGTGTGCCAGCAGGGCCTGGTCTTCCTTGGTATTGATAGGGTATGTCACTGCGTGAGGGCCACATATTCTGCTGAGTACCATCGGCTGAAGATGACTGCACTGGTCCACCCATCATTTGAGGTCCCAAGCCATGCTGCTGCATTTGTCCTGGGCCCTGCATCCTCTCTCTGTTGTAAGGGAAGGAATACTGTCCTTGCATTGGCCTCCTTTCAGGTCCAGAGTATGTGTTGCCATATTGATTGTACACATCCTGCTGCTGGCTACTATACTGCATACTGTACATGTCTCCCTCATGGCGCTTTGACGAAGGACAATACATACTATCCATATGGCGTTTGAAGTTCTAAAATTAAATAAAGCAGAATTTTTGTAAACCACCACATACCATAGGTTTCTACGATTAGTATCCAAGACAAACAAATGACAAACTAAATACTGAAAAAGGACAGCAACTCATGGTTATGTTCAAAACTATTGACATATAGTATTATGTCAAAATGCAAATGGTGAGCGCTATACAAGTAGGAGCAGCTAGCACCAGAGACCGTGACAACAGATCTCAATGAACAAACATATATATGAGGCGCAGTGCATAAAATATATGAAATAAAATAACGTGTCAAAAAAAGTATAAATTACATATACATATCTCTCAGTGCAACCAATATGGTAATAAACAAAAAGTCCTTCCAGTATGAATCTGTATATCAGTGATGTGATACTAATAATCACAGCAAATCATGTTTGATTCCACACAGTGCTCTGAGGTCCAATGTGCAATCCACCACCACTGTGCACTCACCAGAGGGCTACTTGTTTGGTAGCAAATATAACAAGAGATCTGTATTATCCACTCTCCGACATCTGTTGGTCCCGTTACATCGTAAAAGGAAATGCTCACCACACTGAGCCCGGAAAATGGTGTATATAGTGTAGTATTTATTTAAAATTATGCACAGAAGCATTCCACATGGAAAACAGTAAAACATTAACTATGCCACATACCAAGATGGCCACCGTTGCAAAGCATGGACCCGGCGGCGTGACGTCAGCACGTAAGCTCCACCCAATTCGTTTCTTGAACACTCACGACCTCAGGGGTTTGCCCATTGCCGATGTCAGAAGCTAACACTGTTTAAATAGCCTGCGATGCTCGCCTGCAATTACCGGGCGCCATTTTGTTGTATCCATGCCAGAAGCCATTATTTGAAAGGAATATTTAGCAAACAAAAATGTCCTAAGGAATTACCACATTATATTGCTATAGGGCACTGCGTGCCTACAATTACTGGGCACCATTTTGTTGTAGTCAGAAGCCATTTTTTTTAGGAGACACATTTACTGAACAAAAATGTATTAAAGAAATACCACATTTTATCACTATAAGGCACGAAGCATCTTTATGTATTTTTATATAATACAATTAACACCGGCTAGAAGCCATTTTATCGTCAATTCATATCTGATAAATGTAAACACATCCGAAGTCTGTAAGATATGTCACTATGGTGTATTAATTATCCATAACATTCATATGGTGATAAAAACCAGCACCATCAGGTAATTAATATATCCTTCATACATGGCAATTATCATCTGTCGCACAGTGTAAAGTGATACTACAATATGAGATCAATCAGAAAACGATATATAAAAAATGTATACAGAAGGAAGAAAAAAATATATATTAGAATGTTGCTGCCCTAAAATTTTAAAGGCATACAAACTCGCAATACAGATTAAAAAGCAGGCTATTTAGATCAGTGTAGAATATTATAATTGTTACAATTACAGCAGAGTAAATGCATACAAAAAAGGAGAAAATAACCTATGTTACTTCAGCTATTATCTATAAAGCAGTTAATATCGATATCTACATTTAAGCCTCGAGGCACCAATGTACACATCTCATAAATCCATTTGGTTTCAAGTTTGTACACCTCTCTGCATTTATTGCATCCCTGCCAGTGAGGATGTATAATATCAATTCCCGTAAACCTAATACCATTTGGGTTTCTCCAGTGGCAATCTCTAAATGTTTCGATAAAAAATGCTCCTTAAATCCCTTTTTTATGTTGTACAAATGTTCCCTCATCCCATCTCTCATGAGAGAATAGAGAAGTGTCCAAACTCGAAACCAAATGGATTCATGAGATGTGTACATTGGTGCCTCGAGGATTGAATGTAGATATTGATATTAACTGCTTTATATATAATAGCTGAAGTGACATAGGTTCTTTTCTCATTTTTTTGTATGCATTTACTCTGCTGTAAATGTAACAACTATAATATTCTACACTGATCTAAATAGCCTTCTTTTTAATCAGTATTGCGAGTTTGTATGCCTTAAAATTTTTAGGGCAGCAACATTCTAATATATTTTTTTTCTTCCTTTTGTTTACATTTTGTTATATATAATTTTCTGATTGATCTCATAATGTAGTATCACTTTACACTGTGAATCAGATGATAATTGCCATGTATGAAGGATATATTAATTACCTGATGGTGCTAGTTTTTATCACCAAATGAATGGTACGGATAAATAATACACCATAGTGATATATCTTACAGATTTTGGATGCATTTACATTTATTAGATATGAATTGCCGATAAAATGGCTTCCAGCCGTTAATTGTATTAAATATATAAAAGAACATAAAGATGCTCAGTGCCTTACAGTGATATAATGTGGTATTTCTTGAATACATTTTTGTTCACTAAATGTTTCTTCTAAACAATGGCTTCTGACATAGACTGCAACAAAATTGTGCCAGGTATTTGTAGGCGCGCAGTGCCCTATATTGATATAATGTAGTAATTTCTTAGGACATTTTTGTTTACTAAATATTCCTTCTAAACAATGGCTTCTGGCATAGACTACCACAAAATGGTGCCCGGTAATTAGAGGATCACCTTGCAGGCTATTTAAACAGTGTTTGCTTCTGACGTCAGCAATGGGCATACCTCTGAGGGCGTGTGTGTGTGCACAAAATGCGTTGGATGGAGCCTACGTGCTGATATCACGCCGCCGAGTCCGTGCTTTGGAACGGCAACCATCTTGGTATGTGGCATACTTAAATGTTTTACTGTTTTCCAGATGGAATGCTTTTATGCATAGTTTTAAATAAATACTACACTATATACACCGTTTTCCAGGCTCCGTGTGGTGAGCATTTCCTTTTAGGATGTAACAGGACCAACAGATGTCAGAGAGTGGATAATACAGATCTCTTGTTATATTTGCTACCGAACAAGTAACCCTGTGGTGAGTGCACAGTGGTGGTGGATTGCACATTGGACCCCAGAGCACTGTGTGGAATCAAACACAATTTGCTGTGATTATTAGTATCACATCACTGATATACAGATTTATACTGGAATGACTTTTTGTTTATTACCATATTGGTTGCACTGAGATATACGTATGTTTAATTTGTACTTTTTTTGACACATTATTATATTTCATATGTTTTAAGCGCTGCACCTCATATATAGGTTTATACAGTATTATGTGGTTTGCACCATTGCCCACCATATAATGTGTTTAGTCTAGAGCTATTATAACTTTTCATAAAAAAGTATGCATACATAATTTCGCATGATATGATCCAGAAAGAGCATACAAAGAGTAGTGACAAAAACAGAGGGTCCATTCAGAATGACGTACGTCATATGTATTATTTCTGCTCTACTGGTACTGCTCTACTAGAGCTAGCTATATCATTAAAACCCAAATTAAGTTTTATACCATTTTTCTATTGCTTTTTGAGACATTTTTGCTTGGAAATGCCTTGACATAAATTTTTCTTTTATTGCAAATGAACCTACTATCCTCTAGCTTTTGAAGCAAATTGAGATATATGTTGCGCAAGAGTATTCTTATTTGGGACAACTTGGTAGAGTTCAAAAAAATACTTATAAGCATCTTTGGAAGGTCTTAAGCTGGCCTCCACTGTCAGAATACACTGATCAGCGAGTACAGTTGATTGGCTGCAGTGGCTAATCAACAAAGGTTTTCCAATAGTCCTGTTCGACAAATGTTGATCGCTAGATCGACTTCTGTCAAACCAGGGCAGCCATACAGGGATCACAATTTATCTGGTTCCTTCTGAACCACATGAATTTTGATCCATCTATAGCATTTAGGGAAACAGAGCACTTCATTTGAAAGAATTTAGTTATGTCCCTTGTGATCAACCCCACAGCCAGTGTCAATCATTTCAGTGATAACATTTTAGAGTGAATGCACCAAACAGGATCCCAATCTATAAACACATAGCACTAACCATCAAGTTTTTGAAAATGTAAACTGAGCTACATGAATCTGATTATTGCAATGACCTTTGAATATACTGTAATGAGTTCTATGCAACAATTTCTGAGACAGAGGGTTTACTAAAATTTTAAACACTGTGTCAAACAATCTTTTATAAAAGATGCTTTAACGCTTAAGTTTATTGGATGTACAGTAACTCCGCAGTTGTCACACAAGCAGTTGTCTAACAAATACATTTCCAACTTTTCTATTATACTGAATGGAATATTACATGAACTATTCCATAAACTTACTTGCTGCTGTGGGTACATTCCTGGTTGGTGCCCTCCATAGGGTGGTTGTCCTGAAGAGGGAACTTGCCCAGGATACTGCTGTCCATAGGTTTCATGCCTGGAACACAAGGCAACAACAATTATGTTTATTATTATGTTCCAATAATGGATAAAATATTTTGCAGCTTTGTTATTTTGTATTAGGTTTTCTTGTGTAAAAATGCTTGTAAATCCCTCATAAGGCAGGTTTCCCTGAAACATTCTTCCCAGCTTTACATATATCTTTTGACATCAGTATCTGCTCCTGAAACAAAATCTTCCCAACTTAGACAGGCCCACTAGGACCAATTTGGTTGAAAGGCAATTATTCACACAGAAGATTGTTGGGCTGCAAGGGAAAGCAGCCAGAGAAATGCCATGCAAGTATAGGTAGAACATTTGCTTCAGGCAGACAGGGACATCCTGAAGGTAATGGGACCCAGATTCAAACAAATGGAAGGCATGAGTGCCTTGTACATTATTAAAATAATTCCAAGCATGTGCACGGTTCAGGCAGCTTTTCCAGAATTTAATATTGGATCCTAACATTTGCAATGGCCTATCTACTTGGGTTTGTGAGAAGTTACCAATTTGTTGACGATCTAGTCAAGTTCTCAACTGAATCCAATTCAGATGTTGTGTGGAAATCTGGCAAGTGCTGTTCATGCTCAAAAATTAGCAGTTTTGTTTACAGAGCAAAAGTATTTCAATACATTCTACGTCACGAACTTAAAAAAAAGTATGCAGATCAGGAATTCTGAGTTCACTCTGACTTGCTGCATAGTTGTTCTAGATCAGAGACTCAAAGTATTAAGGTCAAAGATAACCTTGAATACCCTGCTTTTACATCTGAATGCTGGAATATTCTGACAGGCAAAGCTTCAGCACTTCCTGCCTCCTGCAAATTCCTATTGGCTTTTAAAGGATAAGTTCACCTTTACAAAAAAATGATAAATGGACATTTTATGCAGGTAAAAAAAAATATGCATTTAATATATTTTTGTTAGCATGGGTGTAATGCCACAGTCCTGCAGACTATCTGTGTAGCAAAGGCTGTCAGTACTTGTAGTTTTCTCATTGACAGAATACTGGCTGGGGGGAGCTTTTGTTTTATTGTGACAGCGAGGGGGGACATCTCCCGCTCACTGTCAAAACAGTGAACTTATTCTTTAGGCTGATTTTTTCACATAGGGACAGTCTGGACCCTAAAGGGACCTGCATTTATACCTGCAACTTTTTTGATGACAGGATCTCTTTAATTCAGCAAGAGGTGATACAATCAGTGATTAACTCTGAAGGGGCGTTTGTTTATACCCAACACTGAAATTTTTGTTATTTTCTACACTCTAAATTACAAAAATAATTTGTCTACTTAGATTAAAATGTTACCTTGACATAGAAAAATACCCAACACAGAGTGACAGACTGTAAAGGCATATAACAGGCTCCTATGTGCTACGTCCCATAATGGCCTTTTTCAATTTTGTTTTGTTCATTTTATTAAAATGTTACCTTAAACTGAAATTGGAAATAGGGTCTTGGACAAATATCACTGCTTTACTAATCCCCTTTTAACCTCTGCCTTCAAGATTCCCTCACCATATGTGAAAAAGTGGGAAGCTGGCGTAGATATCTGCTTTTAAAATATGTCAACAGATATAGAGCACCTCTAGATCTTGCTCTTAAAATGCATTCTGACAGGAAACTTCTGCACTGGTTTTCTATATGCATGGAGAGCTATCCTCACCCCCAGCACTTTCATGGATGTGTAGACCTAGACAACTTCTGGCATATTTGGTGACAATGTGTTGGTTGTTCAGGAGAAGTGCTCAATTAATAGCTATAGTCCTTGGCAAGTATTTGAATAGAGACCTGAGCAATGCTTTACTTAATAACAAACCAGAGGCAGTCACCTTAAACCAATTTAAATTGCTGACCTAATTTTCAAAATTGGATCAATCAGACTATGACCACTGAGAAATGATCAGCTAAACTGAATTATACCATGCCCCAAAACAGAAAGGATTTGAGCTCCCTGGGGGAATCATTTCTGCCCACCCACTTTTGACCAACATCAAAATTGTCCTACTGATACGGATGTGCAATGTATGCTGTCAGCCACAACACCCCTTCCCATCTTTCCTATGAAACTGTTCTCCTTTCTCTGTTCTGTCACTTTACCTCCCTCTGAAATTGTAACAGCACTCTATGATGCTGTCACTGCATACTTCATCACACTTAGACGCAGGCCCGGACCGGGACAAAAAATAGGAGCAGGCTTTTAGGCTGAGCAGACCATTTTCTAATGATATCAGGGCAGTAAGGGGTTAATGATAAGGGGGCAATTAGAAAGGGGTCAATATCAGGCAGAAATGGGTTAGTATCTGTACTGGGGGGGGCAGGGTGATTATCAGGAGCGTTTTATGAATTCAGTGGACTCATGCACAAGATCATTAGTGGGGCACCATTGCTTGATAAAAATTCCTCCCCGTCAAGTAATTCTGTGCCCACTATAAATCATCCCCCTCAGGTAACTCTGTCCCCCAAATAAATCCTCCACCTCAGGTAACTCTGTGCCCACAATAATTCCTCCACCTCAGCTAACTCTGTGCCCATTATAATTCCTCCCCCTCAGTTAACTGTGCCCACTATAATTCCTCCCCCTCAGGTAACTATGTGACCACTATAATTCCTCCCCCTCAGGTAACTCTGTGACCACTAATTCCTCCCCCTCATGTAACTTTCCTGTGCCCTCCATTATTCCTCCCCCCAGGTTATTCTGTGACCACTATAATTCATCTCCCTCAGGTAACTCTGTGCCCACTATAATTCCTCCCCCTCAGGTAACTATGTGACCACTATAATTCCTCCCCCTCAGCTAACTCTGTGCCCACTATAATTTCTCCCCCTCAGGTAACTCTGTGACCATTATAATTCCTCCCCCTCAGGTAACTCTGTGACCACTAATTCCTCCCCCTCATGTAACTCTCCTGTGCCCTCCATTATTCCCCCCCCCCCAGGTTATTCTGTGACCACTATAATTCATCTCCCTCAGGTAACTCTGTGCCCACTATAATTCCTCCCCCAGGTTATTCTGTGCCCTCCATAATTCCCCCCCCAGGTTATCCTGTGCCTTCCATTATTCCTCCCCCCAGGTTATTCTGTGACCACTATACTTCCTCCCCCTCAGGTAACACTGTGCCCACTATAATTCCTCCCCCAGGTTATTCTGTGCCCTCCATAATTCCCCCCCCCCAGGTTATCCTGTGCCTTCCATTATTCCTCCCCCCAGGTTATTCTGTGACCACTATAATTCCTCCCCCTCAGGTAACTCTGTGCCCACTATAATGCCTCCCCCAGGTTATTCTGTGCCCTGCATAATCCCCCCCCCCCAGGTTATCCTGTGCCTTCCATTATTCCTCCCCCCAGGTTATTATGTGACCACTATAATTCCTCCCCCTCAGGTAACTCTGTGCCCACTATAATTCCTCCCCCAGGTTATTCTGTGCCCTCCATAATGCCTCCCCCAGGTTATTCTGTGCCCTCCATAATCCCCCCCCCCCAGGTTATCCTGTGCCTTCCATTATTCCTCCCCCCAGGTTATTATGTGACCACTATAATTCCTCCCCCTCAGGTAACTCTGTGCCCACTATAATTCCTCCCCCAGGTTATTCTGTGCCCTCCATAATTCCTCCCCCAGGTTATTCTGTGCCCTCCATAATTCCCCCCCCCCAGGTTATCCTGTGCCTTCCATTATTCCTCCCCCCAGGTTATTATGTGACCACTATAATTCCTCCCCCTCAGGTAACTCTGTGCCCACTATAATTCCTAACCCAGGTTATTCTCTGCCTTCCATAATTCCTCCCCCGCCAGGTTATTCTGTGCCCTCTATAATCCCCCCCCAGGTTATTCTGTGCCATTCATAATTCCCCCCCCCCCAGGTTATTCTTTGTCCTCCATAATTCCTCCCCCCACATTATCATGTGCCCTCTATAACCCCCCCCCCCCCCCCAGGTTATTCTGTGCCCTCTAATTCCTTCTCCCAGGCTATTCTGTGCCCTCCATAATTCAGTCTGTCACAGTCCCCTCCACCTGCCAAATTCACAGAACTCACATGTCTCATCAGTTCATCAGTCAGAACAGCAGGGGAGATTTCCTTTCTGATCCCACCCCTACAGCCCAGAAGATCTCTGTGTGCCTGCAACTCGATTCACACAGATCTTGTGTCACAGAAGCCAGGGACTGGGCAGTAACTACAGTTCCTCCGAAGTGTCTCACGGAGTGGCAATACAGAGGGAGAGAGAGGAACCTCACACTGTCTGTACTGATAGGCAGTTACCACTGAGAACAGGCAGCCCCAGCCCACAAGGCAAATGCCCGGTGTGCCTTATAGCCAGTTCGGGCCTGCTTAGACAAAACATACTAACATATTAGTCCCCCTCACTCCATCACAGTTACTGGGAAATTATTTAGCCATTGACCTTAATGGGGTGACTGCCTTTAAAAGCAATTGATGATTTATTTTGTTCTCCATGTGACAGCTTAATAGAAACCGATTGAAGAAGAAACTGGAAATGGGGGCCAAAAAATGTTGTCAATGTGAGCAACTTGATTACTAAAGAGGGGAAACCACTGTAGACACCAATAAGCGCAACTACATTTTTCATCACAAAGCTAAAACATCCCCTTTTAAAAATATATTTACAATATACCAAAAAATTGTTGATAATTTGCTATATTAAATTTAGGTTTTTGGGTTTATTACCACTTTAATTACAGCAGATAAAACTCAGGTCTCCTGCCCTGCCAGACAGGGTTGTGCAGCACAGCTGTGTAAATCACAGGACTAGATGGACAGAAAAACAAATCCCTTTATGGGTAGAAATATATATTTTTTGTATATTTAGCAGCATGCCTGGGGTTCAGCTTGAATATCTGTCAATCACATTAACTACTATTACTATTAACAATACTTTTTATCTTTTGCATTTTACAACCAAATTCAGGTCATTGGCCTTTGGTCCACATGAAATTATTTATCCCCCTTTTATTAGGTCAGAAGATAGAAAGAAAGCTTCTATTTCCACTATAGCCTGAGACTAAAGGCAAAGATTCCATCATTTTTATTTTCTCTCGATGAATAAATCGCTGAAGGTCTATGCACTTTAGATATGTTCTATCCTATTGAACCGCTTTTATTGGAATGTTCATTCTTCACACCCATTTAACATCTTTCTCCTATTCTGCTAGTCTAGATACCTCTATTGATAGAACATCTTTCACTTATTGTTGATGCAATAAAAGAGGCATTTTTTTCGTAGACAGTCAGCAATTTACTTTGATTTACTACAAAAAAGACTCTAGTTTTATGTGGAACAACTTACATTCTATCTACCTGCACAGGAATAAAGAGCATTATTCAGGAATCATCAGATCCTTACATAATAAAGCACAAAGTAGATGTATATAAGGTAAAAAAAAAAAAACTCTTTATATTCTTTAAACTACATGAAATGCAGTATTACCTAGCAAAGTAAAAAAACTATTCAACAAAGTGCCCCATTGATTATACACCTGTTTAGACAGCCCTGACTATTCCTGGTGTCCTATCACCATCAAAAGGCACTGGCCCCAAGTGTCTAATAACAAATACTGTCTTACCTACATCTTTAAGGGCTTTTTCACACTTGGCTGTTTTACCAACGCTTGCCAAACGCCCCTATAGCGTTTGGCAAGCGTTGGTCCGGCGTTTGCGGAGCGTTTTTTTAACGCTCGGCAAACGCTCCGCAAACGACGCATGCGCGGTTTAGCGGCGGATGCTAGACGTTTGCAAAGCGTTAACTCCCCACAAATGCCTATAATGCAGTTTGAGTGGTGTTACCGCTCCGCAAACGCCCCGCAACCGCGTCACAACCGCACCGCAAACGCCGGCCGGGCGTTTGTGGAGCGGCACCATAGACTAGAATAGGAGGCTTCAACGCCTCCTGACTCGACCAGAGGTGTCCATTTTGCCGCGACGCAAACGCTCCCGTTAGAACAGCACCATGTGCTGTAATGTGCAGAATTGGCAGAGGCGTTTGGGAAGCGATAAAAACGCTTCCCAAACGTCTCTCAGCCGCCTGCACACAACGCTAGTGTGAACGTAGCCTAAGAGGCAAGGCTGTGTGCAGCATTTAGTATCTAATCACCAGTACAGGAAGACAAGGATGATGAGGACCTGTGATGTCACAAGACTGCACTAAAGATAACTGGAAAAAGGTATGTATATGGTTTGTTTTAAAAAGTGTGGGGTGGTCCATTGGTTGAGAGGGGATCCTAAATGTGGCTTGAAGAGACATATTTATCAATTGCTTTATCTGATAAAAGATTGGCAGTTCACCCAGTACTGTGATCAAGGTACCTGACAGAAAGCAGAGCTAGGAGTATGATATGATTACAGTGTGTTTACGACCTACCACTGGCCTGCTTCTTTTGAAATGAATTTGCAATACAGCGATGATGTCAGTATTATGCCATTTCCTCTTATCAACAAGTTCCCAGTGTTAAGAGTGGTAGCACTGCTATTGTCAGAGTGGTCTGCTGGGCTAGGAGTATGCCCTATCCCAGCCTGAGATCTAATGTTTAAGATTATAGACACAAATATAAAAAAAAAAAAAATATATATATATAAATTAATAATAATATATATATATATATATATAATATAATAAATATATATATATATATATATATACATATACATACACACATACATACATACACTACATTGCCAAAAGTATTGGGAAACCTGAATGTACATGCACATGAACTTTAATAGCATCCCAGTCTTAGTCCGTAGAGTTCAATATTGAGTTGGCCCACACTTTGCAGCTATAACAGCTTCAACTTTTCTGGAAAGGCTGTCCACAAGGTTTAGGAGTGTGTCTATGGGAATGTTTGACCATTTTTCCGGAAGCGCATTTGTGAGGTCAGGCACTGATGTCGGACGAGAAGGCCTGGCTCCCAGTTTCCGCTCTAATTTATCCCAAAGGTGTTTCATCAGGTTGAGGTTAGGTTCAGGCCTGTCAAGTTCCTCCACCTCAAATGCCCTCATCCATGTCTTTATGGACCTTGCTTTGAACACTGGTGCACAGTCATGTTGGAACAGGAAGAGGCCATCCCCAAACTGTTCCCACAAAGTTGGGAACATGAAATTATCCAAAATGTCTTAGTATGCGGATGCCTTAAGAGTTCCCTTCACTGGAACTAAATCGACCAAGCCCAACCCCTGAAAAACAACCACACACCATAATTCCCCCTCCACCAAACGTTACATATGACACAATGCAGTCAGGCAGGTAACGTTCTCCTGGCAACCGACAAACTCCGACACGTCCATTGGATTGCCAGACAGAGAAGGATGATTCGTCACTCCAGAGAACACATCTCCACTGCTCTAGAGTCTAGTGGCAACGTGCTTTACACCACTGCATCCGATGCTTTGAATTGCACTTGGTGATGTAAGGCTTGGATGCAGCTGCTCAGCCATGGAAACCCATTCCATGAAGCTCTCTGCACACTGTTGTGTGCTAATCTGAAGGCCACATGAAGTTTGGAGGTTCTTTAGCTGTTGACTCTGCAGACAGTTGGCAACTTCTGCGCACTGTACACTTCAGCATGCACTGACCCCGCTCTGTCATTTTACATGGCCTACCACTTTGTGGCTGAGTTGTTGTTGTTCCCAGTTTCTTCCACTTTGTTATAGTACAGCTAACAGTTGACCGTGCAATATTTAGTATCAAGGAAATTTCACGGATGGACTTATTGCACACGTGGCAACCTATCATGGTATTACGCTTGAATTCACTGAGCTCCTGGAAGAGACCCATTCTTTCACAAATGTCTGTAGAAACAGTCTGCATGCCTAGGTGCTTGATTTTATACACCTGTGGCCATGGAGGTGATTGGAACACCCAAATCCAATGATTTGGAGGGGTGTCCCAATTCTTTTGGCAATATAGTGTATATACACACAGGCAGTCCCTGGGTTACAAGCAAAATAGGTCCTGTAGGTTTTTTCTTACGTTGAATTTGTATGCAAGTTGAAACATTTTTAAGTGTAACTCCAGCAAAAAAATAAACGGTTTTAATTTTTTTGGGTAGCATACAGAAGGGTCAACACTCCTGTAATGCTGGTTTTGTCTTCACCCCTGTTCAGAAGATGGCACCTCACTTTCTGTCCCTGTGACAATTGGAATTTGGAAATTTTGGGTTGTTGCGGAAACAAGAATTGGTAATAAAGCTTCAGTGGAGACACCTTTTTCCCATGATAACTCTTATAGGAATGAACTTCCCTTCCTAGGGGTAGATTTCCTCTCACTTCCTGTTGTCTTTCTCCATTTGTAAGTTGGATGTTTGTAACTCAGGGACTGCAAGCAGTTCTATGGGGATAATATTTTTTAATTTAGAGTTCCACTTTAGGAGACACATGCAATACTTGGGTTTTCAACAAATGTTATTGGCTGTCCTTTTGCCTACCTTTGTTGTCCTTGAAAACGATTTGGTGAATACATGCTTGGATCACTATTTGAAGGCCCCATGTTGTTTTGACCAGGCGGTCCCATTGTGCTTTCAGCACCTATGCCATATTCTGACCTAAAAGAACATTCAGCCATAATATCAAAGGATAAGCATATAAATTATATTTAATTAAATTCATATAGAAAGGTCAATTACATAATGGTTAAACACAATTTAACTGTGCAAGTCCTAGCGACAAACAACTTTGACTTTTCAGTATAAGCTTTTAATGATATAACATGGTTTAAAAAGAAATTCATAGCGAAGCTCTAATGAATAATGTTCCATTAAAAAGTTGTCATTTTTATTACACAGGTCAGATTTATTACATATGATATATGCTATAAACAATTTTACATTGCATTTAGAACAGCTACAGGTTTTTCACAGTGGTGAAACCTTTGTCTGAGTTATCGATTACCAGCTACAACTGTGATGATAAAATGGCACAAGGGTGAAAGCAGCACAAATCTAATTATTAGAGAACATCTTGACCACACCATGTATTAATATAGACAGATTTCCATCCCCTCCATACCTTCATTATTCAGTTGAGCCATACTCATCTATTTTTTTCAATTTTTTTTTACTGTGCATTTATCATTGACTGCAGGTGAGGGTGATCTCAACCATCTTTGGAAGCCTCACAAAGTGACCCTGTCACCACAGGGCAAAGTCATGCAAGACTGTTTAAATGTCTATATTTTTTGAAGAAGCTTAACATTAATTAATGTATCTTACCAATAAATGGTATTGGTTATTTAGTCTGGGCAACAAACTTCAATTAAAATTACTATAGTAAGGGAAGATGATTATGAGGAATCATTATAAAGGTGTGGTTGAAAACAACTATAGCTCAGAAAGTATTGATTTGTCACTGACTGTATAATGTACTAACCTTCTATCATAGCTTCCAGGTCCATATGGAAATTGCTGGCGCTGACTCATACCCATACTGGTAATCACTCCAGAGGGAGTCTGATTGTACATCTCTGGCATGCTGCTGTTTGGTATTTGGCCAGGGGCCATGAAAGTTTCATTGCTTCCAGGCACTAAAAGAAAATAAAACAAAGACAAATTAGTAATTTTTTCCTAGTAACAAATGGGTACTAGCCCATCTCTAACACAACAAGATATGGTAGTACCACAATATTAATGTTACCATGGGTGAAAAGGTTACTTGCCAACTCCGTTATTTGCTAGAAGGGCTAAGATGACACCAGGGTAGGCCTAATCACTCATTATTATGGCAGATGAAAGCATTGCTTATTGGCACAACTGCTTTTCCACCAATTGTACAAGGATATTTTTAACCTTGATAGCTTTTTATGTGGTGCACACAGCGACAGAATTGTTTCCTTTCTATAATAACAAAACTTTAGTTATTTGCTAGGTAATCCCTACGTTGCCAGATTAGCACAAGCAAAGCCATTCTTTTTAGATTCCCATGTATGTCTTGCATTAATGTGTATGTCAGGACAAAATACAAAGAAAACATACCATTTCATCTCTGCATCTCTGCAATAAATGCACACTTCCCCATGGTTTGTCTCTTTGAAAACTTTGAAAGTACAGAAATATACATGTTAATCCTAAAAGAAATCTAGTAAACTCCTAGTTTCCTATAAAAACCTGACAACGCCCTTAAATCCCAAGCAGTGTTGTCAGTATGGCCTGAGGTCTTCCCTGCTAGACTACAGACCAGTCCCTCCTCATCTCCTTAAAGAGGAGCTTCAGTCTGAGAAGAATTAAAAGTCAGCAGCTACAAATACTATAACTGCAGACTTTTAATAAAAGGACACTCACTTGTCCAGGGATCCAGTGCCATCCTCACCCGGGCTGGTTCTTTGATAGTCTTCAGGTCCCTGACATTTTTACTGTGGGAAGAAGGCTGTGATTCCTTGTGGCTTCACAACTGGCTTCCCACTGCACATTTGCTGTTCTTTGTGAATGGCCTTTCAGTCTTCTGGGACCTGTGCTGTGTCCCAGAAGCTTGTGGGCAGGAGGAGAGGAGAACTTCCAGTAGAATATCCGCAGCTATCCGACCGGAAGTGGGAACAGGTACCTGTCAAAACCAGGTGCCCACTTCCTCCCCCCCCCCCAAAAAAAAGTGCCAAAGTAGAAGGGGGGGGGCCTCAGGCAGGGCTGATAACACTGTTTGGGATTACAACAGAGGCAGCATTATTAGTTCACTAGAGGAATATTAGAAGCTCAGTGGATTTCTGGCACGATTAACGGGTACTATATTTGTCTGTAACTGCAGTATTTTTAAGAGATAAAACACAGAGTAATGTGCACATTGCAGAGATGTACAGCATTTTTTTCTTGTACCCAGACATACACGTTAAAGAGTGGTCCTTTGCTACTAAGAGATGTATATTTTATGTGCACATTGTCTCGGTTTACATACAGTATTGGCCACAAAGTTTACAGATCCAGCAACATGTGGTCTTTTTCAGACTTTTTAGAGCATAACGAGACTAAATGAGCCAATATAGGGACATGCACAGAGCGACAAAACATGTTTAAAAAGTGCGATGTTTGCTTATTATTTACAATTGTGTTCATTTTTTCTTACATTATGGTCAATGAAGAAATTGCTTACAAACTTTAAGCTGGGATATGGCAAGATATTTTATGAGAGCTGATTCTGAGAACCCCACTATGATCAGATTGAATACCCCCCCCCCCCCCCCCAAGTGCTGTAAAACATGATGACAAAATGTTAAGCAATTGAAGTGCAAAATTTTGATTGTTGCACCTCAAGTAAATTAGGAAATCTGTGTTCTCAGTCGGCACTTGCTGATTACACACTCATATTTCCTAATCAAATGTTATAACATTGATTAGAGAAGCATTTTAAACTGAAGGAGGTTAGGTAATTTCATTCATTAAAATGAGTCAGTTATGTGAGAGGTTTGCATAACGAAAAAATACTATGTTTTTTCCAGATTTAAAATAAAACAAATGGTAGCTATGGTGTTTGTTAAATCAATATACCAAAAGCGGAATTTGAAATAGTAGATGTATCCATGCATTTTGTGTGATTTAGAAAAAACAAGCATTTAAACTATCAAACTATATGTTCAGAATATTTTAATACCACTTGCCCTCCGCCCTATAGCAGAAATACTATTACAGGGTGGCGCAAAATGATGTGATTTGCATTTTGGGTAGTGGGCGTGCGCACGTGCTGCCCTACCCGGGCCACTATTGGCGGCTAGAGATGTCAATCACTGGGTCTCGGCCGGCACTCAGTGATCATTGGGGAAAGCTGACAGGGGAGAGACCTGTGTGTAAACAATACAGGTCTCTCTCCTGTCAGCATAGACATGCGGTTTTGTATTGCTCTGCACAGCAGAAAAATGCAAAGCAGCACGTTTCCCTAGTAAAACACACAGCACATAGTAAAACACACGCAGCCTACTCAGTTAACCCTTTGATCGCCCCAGATGTTAACCCATTTCTGCCATTGTCATTAGGACAGTGTCAGTGCTTTTTATTAGCACTGATCACTGTATTAGTGTCACTCTGGATGTCAGTGCCAGTTATTCAGTTCCCACCCAGTGTTAGAATGCCCCCAGGAGTCCGGCTTTAAGTCGCTAATCGCTGCCATTACTAGTATAAAAAAAATAAATTCCACTATATATACCACCATTTGTAGACTTTCACGTAAACCAATTAATTTACACTTATTGGGATTTTTTTTTTTAGCAAAGACATGTAGCAGAATACATTTTGGCCGAAATTTATGAAGAAATTAGATTTTTAAAAAAATGTTTATTGGATATGTTTTATAGCAAAAAGTAAACAATATTGTTTGTTTCTTTTATTTTTTAAATTGTGGTTCTTATTTTAATTATAGCGCATAAAAAAAGCCGCAGGGGTGCTCAAATACCACTAAAAGAAATCTCTATTTGTGAGAAAGAATGACAAAATAAATTTATATATAGCATTGCATGACCGCGCAATTGTCAGTTAAAGTAACGTAGAGCCGTGTCACAAAAAAATGGCCTGGTCAGGAAGAGAGGTAAATCCTCTGGAGAGCAAGTGGTTAAAGAAATGCGTATTTTCCAACATTAGGAAACAGGTTCGATCTGCACTGTAGGCACCATAGACAACCTGTACCTGACCTTCAATGCACTACCCTCCCTCTCCAATCAGCTAGAACATCTACAGAATTACCTAGGGATTCCATTTACGAAGAACATCTGACACTGTTTCATAGAGAATTAAGGCTCGTTGAGTGAGTATGTGTGTAGCCAGACCTGAACACTAAGGCTGGCCATACACTATACAATTTTCTTGAGAATTTTGCTTTAGATTTACCAAAAACCATATAATATGAGGTCAAACCTAAACAACACTTTCAATTGTATCCAATTAGGTAAGCCCTTGCACTACATAGTTGAAGGTAAATCTAAAGGAAATTGAGCAGAAATTGGATAGAAAATTGTATAGTGTATGGCCAGCCTAGCCATAGCGATGGAAACTTGCTTGCCTAGTCCTGTGCAGGCTGAGAATTTCAGACAGTATAAATTTGCATTGGAAATTTGATGTGTTCTGATGCAGATCCAGACAATGAGAGAGAGCAAGGAAAGTAAGTGCAGTCACATTATGGTGCCCACACCACAGGAAATATGTTTATGGAGTGTGGGAAAGTACAGGTTCACTTTAATACCTGTTCAACTAAAACAATATTATCTACATACAGAGCCAAACCATTTTAATACAGCTAGCGGTTTTAAAAGTGTCTAGAAATAGTGAAGACTGTGAAGATACAAACTAATCTAATATCAGCCAGTTTGAATTACTCTTCTCTTTGAAAGGTCCTGTTTCAAGTGGTTACTCAGATGCACGACCTTACTAAACAACCAATCTAAGAACTGCTGGAGTTTAAAGCTGAACTCTTGGCTAGCAGAAAATAAAGGTAGCACATATATGACAACTGTTTTCTCAGTGTGGCCAGTTTTATGATCAAGACAGGCCTGCAAGACAGCAACAGTACATACCCATCCAGCTGACTGGACAATAAAAGAGCAGCAATATTCAGATAAAGTCACCCCTCTTCTCACTCTACTCTTTTTTCCTGTCAGCAAGTTGTACGTCAGTAACTCATCAACTTAGGTACTACAGCGTACCCACCCTTCTTCTAAAAGGCCTAAACAAGAACAGTCATCATCCAATTTAGAACATGTCATAGCATCTACAGCCATCTTAACTAGTCTCCCCTTACATATATTTTGTTGTACAACATCGGTGTTCCAGTTTAAAGTTTTTATGTAAAAAAAAAATCTCAGTTAGCAGGCAACATAAGATTGCCGATCTTACTTTTATTACTCAAAAAGCTTCTGCAATTTCATTTAACTGGGACGTGACTTTTTTTTTTATTTGAAGGCTCAGCCCTAGCTTCCAATTGTTCATGGAGACTGCCTCAGTGACTAGCAAAGATGCTCCAACTCACAAGTCAAAAGTCAGGCTCCATTAATAAAGTGAGCCTAAAGGGCTTTATTGACCAATAAAGTTAATAGTAGACATCTTGTTGTGTCTACACTTATGCAGAATGTTTCCTTTTCCAAAGTTTCAATTAAGTACGGTTCAGTTTAGATCAAAACATTTGTGGGATTGGGTTCTGACAAAAGTAGTCACTCCTTGACTCATGTGCGGAATAGTTCTGTGGTAATAAGGCACAACAGCCCCATTTTGGCCGGGCTAAGGACCAAACAACTAAGAGACGTGAAAATGTGTACTTACAAACATACAGATACAGTATATACTGTTAAATAAGATACTGTACATTACAAAAACAAAGCTAGAGCCCACTGAAGAAGATCTAAGCTTCTTTACCCTTTCTCATGCTGCTAAATGGATCTTTGTTGGGCTCGTATGGCATCCGGCCCATCATGTCTGGCACATTCATCCCTTGTTGGTAAGGAGCGTTTGGAGTCATTGAATTACGCTTTGGAAACCCTGAATCATCTGAGAATGGATCCTGTACGCTCACTGAACTGTTTCTATAAAAAAATAAAAGTAATGCACATAAGCACAATTCTCACATTCAGGGAAGAAAGCTGTAACGAGGATGAATACAAAGTGATGGTCTCCCATATGCAGAAAAGCCTTTTAAAGCACATAGCAATGTGAAAGTCTACCCACATACAGACAGAATGTGAACATAAAAACAAAGCATGTGGTTTGGACAGCTAAATGGAAGTACCTGCCACTTGGCATTGGCTGCATCTGTCCATGCGGTGTTGACGCGGGAGTTGGAGGCTTTAAATCACCAGGCATCTCAGCCATGGAATTACTGCCAGTGGACTGAGGAGTATGAGGCCCTTGGAGAGATCCAGAGTTTGCTAAATAAAAAACAAATAATGAAATGTTTGAATACATTATGAATACATTGGTAAAGCTCAATGGGGCATTTAATTGTTTATTTTTTCGTATATCAGTTATCCACAAATTCAATTATAACAGAAGGCAGCCAATATAATTGATAGCTCTTTTCTCTTTGTTTACAAAGAGCCACTAGATAAACTACCTTGATAATCTGTACCTCTTTGAAAAGGGAAACGTAAAGCTTTAAAGCGACAACATCCTTTTATAGTGGATTCTGGAACACTTTGAAGGAGCCAGGATTTATATATAAATGATCATAAAAAGGAACCTGTGAGAATAGAAATCTAGGACTGCCATTGCAGTTGCAAGCTCTAGACCTGTCTTACTTGGCCAGTGATGTGTTGGTAACATGATATGCACATGCCTACTCCAAGTTAATGACCCACCAATAAATGAAAAGGAAATAAATGGAAGAAAGATACAGACAATAGGTCCAAAGCCCTCATCTTTAAAACAAGTCCGCAATAGAAAATACCACATTACTATTGTGACAGGATGTCTTTACTGTAGTGATTCTTATCAAAATGAAAAAAAAATAAATGGTCTCCAATTAAACGGACATGGGGCAACTAGATCTGCTCAGTACATGTACTGTATTTTGTATAAACAGGGTGACACACGCCTTATGGTTTACTGCTTATGCTATAAAAGCATATGAAGGAAATCCTCCTGCGCACAAAAGGGAAGTGATATATATGACTAAAGATATCCGCTGCTGACACCCCAAACTGATACCTTAACCGTGATAAACAATAATTCTCAAAAATGGTGCAGTGCTGAAAATATTAAATAAATACCAAAATAGTGCTAAAAATATATAATGTGCCCCAATATAGAATTGATAATTCAATAAACGTGCATACTGTGCCCAAACAATGTGACCTCAATAAATACGTGAAAATAAAGATGCTCAAATAAACCCCTCTAAAAGGATTATAAAGTAACTAGACACAAACCCCTCAAACCAGGGGGTATCTACACTTTGATTGGTGCAAACGTGAAAAAACAGCAAATAAATAGATAAATTCCAAAAAAAGTCCATAAATGATCAAATCATAAGTGCTTCAAAATCTTGAAAATTATGCAACGTGCCAATGGTGACGATAATCCGTGAACAGTGTCAGCACACTTTATCCACACTGGCTAAAATGCCTCCTCACCTCCTTTCATTGACCCAATGGGCCACTTCCCTTTCAGGATCACACTTGGATCCTACTCCAAACCTGGCTGGCAGTATTTCACCTGTAGTTCCTCTGAATAATACTCCAGGCCTCTCAGGATGGATCAATCTGCTGAATATAATTCTCACCCATGCTCACAGTGAGGGAGAAAGAAATCCTCCATAGTGTAGTAATTGAGATAAAGGTCTCCTTTATTAAATGTATATTTTCAGCACTGCACCATTTTTGAGAATTATTGCTTATGCTATAAAAAATCATCCCACTGCTGAGGCTGCTGGGAAACAATCACATATCTGGTCTGCTTATCTTGTAAACGATTTTATTTCAGCAGATGCACAGCAAGAATGACATTTGCACTTGTGGCAGACAGCCACTAGAGAGGAAATCAAAAACTCTGCTTGAAGAACAAGAAAATATAATAAGTAAAATCACATAAAATATGTTCAGGTAAACTTAGTGCAGCAACTCAAGTTACATATTCAATGAAAAACAGCATAAAGATTTTCTTGAAATTTAAACTGCAACTGATATTTTTACCCAAAAACATTACAATTGCAATCTACAACACTCTACCCAGCAATGAAGGAAGCTACATGTATACCAAACAAAACAAATAAAGAAATAAAGAACTGCTTATAAAACATTTGCCAATTTCTGATATCTCCAGGTTCCCAATTTAACCACACTTGAAATGTCAAAATGAATCTGGACCATTATACTAATACTAATCATTTTATCTAATAGGACAGAGTCATTAGATTCTTGGTAGTATTTCGCGAGAACCAAACAACCAGCATTATAACTTTAGAGTTGAAGGAAAACTAGATCTTTAATGGCCAGAATCTCCAGCTGTCCTATCTCAATCTGTAATGACGATATCCCAACGCATTGGCACATACAGTACATTATGACCTTCTTGACAGTTATTTTTTTTTTATTTAAATATTTATTTTTTAAATATAGTACATATTTCATCATTATTCTCATACAAAAATCATTTCCAGATCATAAATTACATTTCATACTAAACTTTATTCCCATTACCGCCCCCCCCCTATCTTTTCCCTCCTCCCCAAATAAGACCTCCCTCCCCCCATGTAAACCCACCCACTCTGCATTGTTCTATTACCTCTTTTCCCAACTAGAATATATAAATACTTCCATCTCTCTCACACTGCTACTTCATATAATTCCCCATAAATTCTTCCCATTTTTTCCACTTCTTAGAGAATAACCCCATCTTGTCTTCTTGCATATAATACAATTTCTCCATCCTACATATCTGATTCGTTCTCTCCACCAAATCCGCTATCTTCGGCACCTCTGATCTATGCCAGAACTTAGGTATTAGACACTTTGCCGCATTCAAATAGCACCATATACCCGAGTCCTTGCATTTATTTACTGATAGCTCTGTACTATGTAGTAGACACACTTCTGGGTCCAGTCCTATCTTTATCCCAGAGATATTCTCAATTAGTTGAACCATTATCTCCCAAAAACCTTGGATCTTCGGGCACTCCCACCATATATGATATAGAGTGCCTAACTTTCCACATCCCCTCCAGCACTCTAGTGTATTTTCCCCGCATATCTTATACTCAACCTTTGGTGTAATGTGCCATCTCGCTAAACACTTATAGTTTACCTCCATCTCTCTCATACTTATATTCTCGTGTATTAATCTATATATTTTCCTTTGTTTATCCTCATCTATCTCTATTGACCTTCTTGACAGTTATGTGGAGACAGTGGCTCTGCCTGTTTTTTTCCACAATTCCCAGCCATTGTGTGTAGTGTCAGAAATGTTCCTTGCTGAGGAAAACACAAAAGTCTTGCAATAATCATCCATAAAATGGGACTTTACTTTGTAGTTCCATGATCTATAAAAAAAAGCAAGTCAGGTGAATCACCTAATCCTAAGGAAAAATTGGGTGATTCACCTGTCTGACTTATTTTATGATCATACTGTATAACTACAAATAGTCCTGTTTTATGGAAAACTGGTACAATATTTTTGTTGTTTCCTTGGTATGAAATATTGCTTTATAGTATGGATGAAAACCTGTCTTATTACATAACAGATTGCCCATTCAGCTGAATCATGTGCTCTATGTCACTGTCTGTTGTAGTTCACATATCATCTGTGTTTCTCCAGCCATTGGTATTAACTCCTCACTGAGGCAGTGGAGGAGGCGGCAAGCCATCCACAGAATTACCAGACTAATGTCTGATCTTAAATTGTTGTTGCAATCGGGTCCATTTTAGCTTGTGACAGCACATGAATGAGGGATAAAGCTGAACTAGTTTTAGCGGTGGAAGGTTTCTAAAGTAATTGTTGGCCAAATAAAATGCATTCATTTTTCAGGAGGTGGAGGTTGCTTTCTACAAATTAGATGGATTGATTTATTTCCAGTACATAAAAATGATCTCTCAACCTCCCCAAACTTTTTTTTTTGGAAAGTAGATGGATTGCCAAATAGCTCTAATGCAATAAACTAAATGTAAAGTGACAAACTCTGATTAAAAAAAAAGTATATACTGATCGGCCACTTTATTAGGTACACCTGTTTAATTGCTTGGAAACACAAATTGCTAATCAGCCAATCACATGGCAGCAAATCAATGCATTTAGGCATCTAGACATGGTGAAGATGACTTGCTGAAGTTCAAACCAAGCATCAGAATGAGGAAGAAAGGGTATTTAAGTGAATGTGGCATGATTGTTGGTGCCAAATGGGCTGGTCTGAGTATTTCAAAAACTGCTAATCTACTGGGATTTGCATGCACAACCATCTCTAAGGTTTACAGAGAATGGTCCACAAAAAGAGAAAATATCCAGTGAGCAGCAGTTGTGTGGATGAAAATGCCTTGTTGATTCCAGAGGTCAGAGGAGAATGGGCAGACTGGTTCGAGATCATAGAAAAGCAACAGTAACTCATGTCAATATGGACCAAAATCTCTGGAGGAATGTTTCCAATACCTTGTTGAATCTATGCCATGAAGAATTAAGGCAGTTCTGAAGGCAAAAGGGGGTCCAATCTGGTACCAGCATGGTGTACCTAATAAAGTAGCTGGTGAGTGTATATTCTTAAAATGGTTGTAAAGGCTGAAGGTTTTTTACATTCATGCATTCTATGCATGAAGGTAAAACACATTCTGTGTGCAGCAGTGCCCCAAGCCCCCTCAACACTCACCTGAGCCTCATCGCGATCCAGCGATGTGAATACCAGCCTCGGGTCCCTGCCTCCTCATTGGCTGAGACAGCAAGTGGGAGCCATTGGCTTCTGATGCGGTCAATCAAGCCAGTCAGCCAATGAGGAGAGACAGGGGGCGGGGCAAAGCCGCTGCTCCGTGTGTGAATGGACACACGGAGCAACAGGTGCCCCCATAGCAAGCTGCTTGCTGTGGGGGCCAGGAGAGCTTGCAGGGGGAACTGAGAAAAGGAGGATGCAGGCTGCTCTATGCAAAACCAGTGCACACAGTATGTAAGTATAGACATGTTTGTTATTTTACAACAAAAAAAATTAACCTTTAGAATCACTGTAACTAAATATAATACCTTCTATTGCACTCAATCTCCTCTAAATTAATTGTTTTTTTTTTTGCTGCTGTGACCAGATTTCCTATCAAAGAGTGGCTACATTCCTTCTCCATGATCCTACTGTATGTAGGTACATCGCTACCCTCTCCTGCTCACTCTTGAGAGGGAATAAGGACTATAAGAACTGTAATGTACATAAAGCAGTGCACATGACCACAACTAGTGTCACTGCTTATTCTATATAAATGGAAGTAAGGGAGGGAAAGGAGACATTAGGGAACTCGTGGAGGATGTTACATGGAGGCAGAAAAACACAGCAAGAAACATGAAAAATAGATTACAAGGCCATTAAGTAGTGGATGTGTATGGATTATTTTTCAACAATAAGGAAATTGTTTAGTGTCACTTTAATGCTTATTGTTTCTGCATTTTCCACTACGAGGGGAAGAAGCTATTACAGCAGGTCCACGTAGTACTTGGATTTTTTTTTTAAGGGGTAACGTTGCTCAGAAAGTTACTTGGAAAATGAAGAAAAAAAAAAAAAAAATTGGGCTTTATTTTCCATGGCCACAGGTGTATAAAACCAAACACCATGCAGGCATGGAGACTGCCTTTACAAACACTTGTGAAAGAATGGGTCACTCTCAGGAGCTCAGTGAATTCAAGCGTGGTACCGTGATAGGCTGCCACCTGTGCAATAAGTCCATCCGTGAAATTTCCTTGCTACTATATATTCCATGGTCAAATGTTAGTGGTATTTTAACAAATTGGAAGCAACTGGGAACAACAGCAACTCAGCCACGAAGTGGTAGGTCACGTAAAATGACAGAGCGGGGTCAGCGTATGCTGAAGCGCATAGTGCACAGAAGTTACCAACTGTCTGCAGAGTCAATAGCTAAAGACCTTCAAACTTCATGTGGCCTTCAGATTAGCACAACAACAGTGCGTAGAGAGCTTCATGGAATGGGCTTCCATGGCCGAGCAGCTGCATCCAAGCTTTACATCACCAAGTGCAATGCAATGGTGTAAAGCATGCCGTCACTGGACTCTAGAGCAGTGGAAACTCTCTGGAGTGACGAATCATGCCTGGCAATCTGAGGAAATCAGCGAGAGGTTGAAAGGTGGCATATGTCAGACATCATTATCAGCGCAGTGGGCACAGGCAGCTGTCAGTGTGAAGTGAACACACAGGCACAGGAGTACAATTAGTGAGGGATCCTTCATCCATCAAGTCTGCAGAGAATTCTCAAAAAAGTGTACTAAGCTGGACAGTACTTTGTGGGAACAAGACAACAGACTATATTACAGACTTAAGGAATGACAGTCTCACTGCTGACCTTGTTTATGGATCGATAGGGAGGAGAAAAGGTGGAATTTTTTGGGAGTGCAGACCCATCCAAGCCAGATAATAGCACCAGTCTTAATAGAAGGGCACAAGTTGTATATGACCTCACCTAGCAGTTTGGTTCTATAAACCAGGTGAGCGCATATCTGGTGGAGGGGATTTGATATCCCATTTGGATTTTAGTTGCAAGCGCAAGAGGTGTTGGAATAATCGTTAACAGAATTGAAGGTCATTCCTTGAGAAGAAGCTTTCAAGTTATTGTTTGGATTTTCTGGACTGTTTATGGAATTTTTAGTCGTGGTGGGTGAAGCACAGCACTTTTTGAGAGGTTTTCCATTATAACACATTTGTATGGGAGTGTGCATAGTGTGGGCGATTCACTATATAAGCATTATATTTTATTAGGGTATGCATAGCAGCTCACAAGACTCACAGTTATTATAGAAATAAATTGTAAATTGTGCAGTGCGCTAATTAGCATAGCACACTGCCCCCTCACTGCCCGGCAAAATGAAGACCAACCTGCATTCTAAAACAGAGTGTTTTAGCGTAAAGGTAATATGAATAGGCCCTTAGTAACCAAGAAGCAACATATATTGTAAAGCAAATCATAGATTATACAATTTTCTTTCTTTCCACTATAGGTGTTGATGGGGGAATCCCTCCTTCAGCCCTATCATGTTCTGCTAGTGGGGAGCCTCCCCTGACGTCAGAACACAATGATCATTGCCACCGGCATAGCAGGAAAAAAGAAAACAAATGGCTGGTTGTACTGAAGTTGATCGATGGATCAACTTCAGTACAACCAGCCTGCTCACAGATGAATAGAATCTTAGCTGGTCCCTGCTGAACTGGCCGAGATTCAGTCCATCTATGGCCGGCTTAAGTCTTCACCCTACCATGTGAAATCGATAAAAACGTAAGAGTTTAATATCACTTTAAGCCACTATGATTCTTACTTAGCCACAGGAGATTACAATACAAATGGACAGACTGCATGTTTGTTTTATTATACATTCATTTCTTGCAGTTTTTGATAAAATCTACATTGAGGTTTTCCAGAGTGCTTTGTAGATTCTAAGTAGAAGCCTGAATGGTCTCATTTCTCGCTTGAGATTCTTCAGCTATCCCTAATAATGTTCTTCTGCTCCTGCAAGGAGCCCTTTATCCAACTGACCTAGATTACTAGGTGCAGGAGCCGAGGCAAGGGCTACAATTTCTGCTGGTAGCATGACAGTTGGTGTTGCTGCAGAAAAAAATCAAAGCTTTGCAAAAATGTTGCAATGCTATAACATATTTTTCATGTCTAAGCTTTTTCTATTAGAAATTTACCACAGTTTATATGTTTCTGTAGGTTGGTATGAATAAGTATTTAGATTTCTCTTGCTCATTTTTTTTTTTTTTAAAGAAGGACTTTCTTTTTTATGCCAATAAATCTGTTGTTCTATGCAGCCAGTCCTGTGTGTCACACAACTCTACTACATTCTACAAGCATTCCAGAAGTTGCAGCTGTAACTTCCAGTGTTGAACAATGCATCAGGAAGTCCAGAGTTATGGTGGCTATCAGGCCTCGTTCACACCATACGTGCAGGAAAACTAATGGAAACTGACGCGCACAAAAAAAATCTGCACGTGATAGTTGTGTTGTGAACAATTGATTTTGTTGTGCCCTTGCAGAAAGCATGCAGAAAAACTGACATCTCTGCACCATAGTGTGAGCAAACCCTCAGACCCACCTGCAAAACCATCCTGCCCTACAAAAAGCATCAGTAGCCCTTAAAACCGGTTGATACGAACCCTGAACAGGCTTCTGTCAATGTACAATAAAAAACATTAAAGTGGATTTCCAGTGAAAATGTACACAAATAAAAGTATGCAGCTACAAAAACTGTAGCTGCTGACTATTTAAAAAAAAAAAAACAGACAATCACCCGTCCCTCGATCCCGCGGTGTCTTCTTTGCAGCCCGTTTCACCGGCCATCCTGTGTTCCTGGCGCTGGCATCTTCAGTGTAGGCACCGGGCTGTGACAGCTTGCGGCTTCATAGCCAGGTGCCCACTGCACATGAGCGAGTAGTGCTGCGCTTTCTGAATGGTTCCATAGTCATCTGGGACCTGTCACGTGTCCCAGAAGACTACGGAGAGGGAAGGGGGAGGACAACTTCCACTTTGATTGTCTAGGCAATTGCAGTGGAAGTGGGAGCAGATACCTGTCAATTTTTACCTACCCCCCTCGCTCCCCAAAGGTACCAATCCTTAACGGGGAGCAGGGGACTAGTCCTTAAAGCGGAACAGACAAAGGTAACACACCTTTTTTTTTTTTAAAGTGACAGATATTTTGAGACTTGAAATAAATATCCTTATCCTTGTGTTAAAACTTTGGGAATGGAGTCCATTGTCTCTAATAATGTTGCCCAGTTTGTCATTTTGGCCCATCATGTACCTAAGGCTTAATTCTTGCCCAAAGAGAATTGGGGATTTCTGTGCCATCTCTACCTATTAATTGTTGCTCTTGGCTTGTGTGTGCCCTGGCTATTTGCTTTGGTATGCATTGACTGCATTATATTCCCTTCAGATTGTAAGCTCCACGAGCAGGGCCCTCCTATTCCTTCTGTACTAAAATGTATTGTAATTGTACGGTCTCCTGTTATATTGTAAAGCGCTGCACAAACTGTTGGCGCTATATAAATCCTGTATAATAATAATATTGCATAATTAAGCTAAAATAAACACATCCATTGATTTTAATGCCTCATTCACACGAGAGCACTGCAGTGTATGCCTGTGCAAGGGCCATTTTTACCTGCACAGGTGTTTCCTGCATCCCCATGCAGACAGTCCCATCGATGTCAATTGGGAAGCAGTGGCCATGCAGACAGCCGCTGCTCTCAATCTGATATCAGTGCGGGTGCGTGTCTCTGAACTCACATGGTCTGTGTTTGAGGACACGCAACTGAACTCACATGGGCGTCAGTTTGGAAGCAGTGGTTGTGTCCATGCAGCCGCAGCATCCCAGTTGACATCAATGGGACTGCCTGCATGGGAATGCACAGAACACCTGTACAGGTAAACATGGCCCTTGCACGGGCGTAAGCTGTGGTATGCCCTATGTGAATGAGGCCTAATTATAACTGCCCTACAGATGTAAGGTTTTACCAACTTTTTTGTCACCTGAGCTTCCCTCAACACTTATGTCCATCTTCCTAACTCATACCTGTACCTTTTCTTCTCTACACTGACCCCTCCGTTGCTTACTAGCTACCTCTTGTTCTTCAGAAAAAGCTGGTTGTTTTAAATTTTTTTTTCAGCAACTGCTCTGTCTCCTTGGCTCATCTCTGCACATTTTTGCTGGCAATATTTCTGTGGGAATTTGTGTCTGGCAATGCCCTAATAGGGCCAATGGCCTGTGTCCAGAAATGCATGTTGTTGTACAGTTATTAGCTGACAGTTGAATCTGTAGCACTGAAAATGTCCCATCTCACCTGCCTTTGAAAAAAAAAAATGCAGAAAAAAGGTGATGTGTGATCTGTGCTAATATACATTGTGCAGCAGCGTGCAAGTGGTGGCTTTATCTGATCTGCCTGTAACACTTACAAAACCTGTAGTGGGGTAGCCACTATGAGAAAATCAGAAGAAAAATGTTGTACGAGGACCAATTGATTGATTTTCATATAGCGTGTACACAACTTTCAACATCCGATTCAGACTTTTCAAATTCCAACATTATTCTTGCACGTTAACAGACAATAAACAACAATAATCTATGCTATAATGCATAAAAAAAAACAACCTTTTTGTACAATTAGGACCATCCTCGGGTTCAACTTAAAACAGCTATGAAACATTCTCGTTCGCCCAACTTTCTGATTGTATGTACCAGGCTTTACATAACCAATGCCAGTATAAAAAACTCCATACACCGTATTTAAAATATTAATCATTGCCAAATATTTTTTCCCCAACTATAGTGTAGCTAATCTTCAGCTGAGCACACCCTAAATTTCTTTTAAAACCTCTCATCTTTTTTATTCTTTTAATTGTGCTGCTTCATATCATCAGAATGTATACTTGACCTTTTGGAAGGTACAAGAACACCTGCCATGATCCACCGGTCATACTTTCCAATACAGAATCCAAAGTAAACTGTGGCAAGGTTACGATAGGTTAAGCGCAATGCATTTTTCAGTCTGTGCAGGCAGACACCATGCTGGGAAGAAAATTTACACAGCATGAACCTACTGGCCTAATTCTAGCAGAGGTGGAAGGATGGGGTGGGGTGGGAGGAAAACAGTGAGAGCTAAAGACGTCACCGATTCAGCTCTGAACAGAGGTCAGAATGAGGACATCTTTGTTTACAAACCCAGGGAAGCCCATTCAACCTCCCCTCCCCTCTTCCTCTCGGGATTCCCTGTTGGCTTCTTGACAGATTCTGTGACATCACCTGTCAGCTAATAATAGAAAATTCAGCCAGCCGCATGCCAGAAAAGATGGATGGGGTTGTGGCAGCAGGATTACTAATTATGACTGGGCTTCTCAGATGTGCTTAGAATTGAGTCTTTTTTTTTTTTTCCTCTTAAGCTTTCTTCTCTGTGAAATGTGCTTTCCTGATCCAGCATGCAGCTGGCAAAAGCTAATAGCATTCAAACAAAGCGCAGGTTCAGGGGATGTGTGAAGACGTCTGATTAGTGTGAGAACGCCGTGTGCTAACAGAATAGATGCTTGGACCAGGTTTTACAAGAGAACTCAGAAATGTGAACGGCCTACACATTAATAAAATGATTTTGCATCACACAGAAGGATTTTTAAAACGCATGACATGTTAATTTAGGATCCATTTTGCTCAATAGGATTTTATTTTTCATTGGTGGTATGCTGGTAGGTGAATTGACTCCTGTCTAAATTGGCCCTAGTATGTATGAATGTGAGTTAGGGACCTTAGATTGTACGCCCCTTGAGGGTTAGGGACTGATGTGAATGTACAATATATATGTAAAGCGCTGCGTAAATTGACGGCGCTATATTGGTACCTGAAATAAATAAATAAATTAGACTCCTACAGCTCAAATACACAAATATATAGCAATTACAATTTTACTGTACATTCACATCAGTCCCTGTCCTCAAAAGTTTACATTCTAAGGCCCTGATGTTCAACCTGTGGCCCGAGGGCCACAGGTGACCCTTTGGTGTATGATGTGCAGGCCTCGGACATCAGACAACTGTAGTGGGAACACTGATTAGTGTAACAGAAGTGACCTCTACTAGCCTCAGGTAACATGTTCCCAGTTTCTTATTGTCTTCTGCAGCATATCCCCAGCCAAAAATGTAGCATATCCAAACTCTCTGACCTTCATTTATTCTATTAGGTCTTCAGTTTCTGACAGTCCTCTCATGCACTACATATATTGAACGTTATGTACGACCCTTTGGTGATACCAGGGGCCACATTTGAGGCCCCCTTTAGCTCATATGTTGCCAACCATTGATCTAAGGTTCCTATCACAAACATACAGTATACATAACATTGCCAGCTTAGAAAGGAGCCAGTTAATCTACCATATACCTATTTATAATGGCAATTTTTACCAAGTGAAACTTGTTAGGTTTTAGCCTAAAGCACCTCCAAAGCATCTTATGCTTTACATTTTGGAAAATATACCCAGTAGAGTGAATTTATGAATTACACAACGTGACAAAAACCTTACATGCCACTATGAATCCAAAACTAAAACAAGACAATTAAATATCACCCTCAAAAAAGTGATATAAGTAGCTGCTACAGCACAAAAAACACTCACATATGGGCAAAATCAACATATAAAGCTAGAATAAATATATATTATATATATACATATATTACATTACATTTTTGGAGGGTGGTGTAAGTTTTGGTCAGGCAGGAGGATGGCACAAAGGATAAGTCTGAAAGTACACGTATCCTTTAAATTTGTTGTCAAATGTGTTGGCAGATGATAATTCATATATATATGTGCAGCGCTGCACATCAATTTTAAGTGTATCAATTATGTGAATATATTAAATAAATATGGGACCAAAAGTGCGGTTAGACCAAACATTATATGATGTATGTCTGAAAGTACACGTATCCCTTAAATTTGGAACAACAGTCAAATGTGTTGGCAGATGATAATTCATAAACTCTAATATATATATATATATATATATATATATATATATATATATATATATACACACACACACACACACATACATACAGCGCTACACATCAATTTTAAATCAATTATGTGAATATCTTAAATAAATATGAAAGAAAATAAGAAAAAGTCCCAATATATTTCTTCTGAAAAAATCCTTCTTCCTGTGACCACCGGTGCTGCTAACACAGAGATAGTGCACAATTCCTCCACCAGATATCTGCTCACCTCCAGCAGTGTGACCTCACATCATATGATGTTTGGTCTAACCACGCTTTTGGTCCCATATTTATTTAATATATTCACATAATTGATACACTTAAAATTGATGTGTAGCGCTGCACATATATATATGAATTATCATCTGCCAACACATTTGACGCTGTTCCAAATTTAAAGGATACGTGCACTTTCAGACAAAGTGTACTTATCCTTTGTGCCATCCTCCTGCCTGACCAAACTTACACCACACTCCAAAAATGTATACTTACCCCCACCCTACAGCCAAGGACAACCACAATGTTAATAACCATTTGGAAACTTTTCTTTGTGTTTGCAATGCCTGTTCAGACAATTTTCTTGGGACAGTTTCAGGAGCATCTCACAGAAAATCCCCACAGACGTCTAAGGACATCAATTGGGTCAGAGCAAAAAAGAACAAGTGAGGTCAGCGCAAAATATACTTTAAAAAAAATGGGCTATGGAATGCAGGTAAGTACACATCTAATTTGGGGGTGGTGAGGGGACACATATAATAAGTGTACTTTGTCTGCATTTATCCTTTAAAGTGAACATATTAATCTAAAAAGCATACACCATTGGCATAAAAAAATGCAAGCATTACAATGTGACAGGCTGCTAGAGCAATTAGTATAGTTATAAACCGTACACAAATGTGCTCACAGTGACAACTTTGACCAACATGAACTCTACCTAGTTTCATTTTCAAAAACATTTAACAGCAAACCATTTCTATCTTTTTTGCCATAACACATCACACATTCTTGGGCACAATTTCATACCAAGACTGAAATAAACACACATTCCAATATGCGTGTGAGCACAAAAAAATGATTTTAACAAAGTACTGACTAAATGTTTTTGTGAACTTGATATCAGATGTAAGATTTTAAAATACATTGATTTAAACCATAGCAAAGCATAGTCTCCTACAGCCAGTGCAAAAAATACCATATACCACTATTGTCCTTTAGATCACATGGACAATTGCACATAGTATTCAGTATATGCATGTTGCCCTATCGCGCATACAGGGACTGACGACGAGCAGACCTGACCATTATTTTTTTTTCTCAAAACTCTACAAGATGATGCATGTATTGAAAAAGTCTAACTATGGTGCATTTGTTGGTCTGATAATGCATGTTAAGGGCCACTGAGAAAAAATGGCCATGCAATGCAACATGCGCAAAAATGTTAACACGTTCTAAAAGTGATACAACCAGTCTTTATGGTCACAAATGCAACAGTCCCAGCCTATTATCACACATCTAAAACCATGCAGCAGCAAACAGGACTGGCAGCAATGACTCAAATAATGACTAGTATCTCTTAAATTGACGGCGCTATATAAGTACCTATAATAAATAAATAAAATCTAAACAGCAAAAACAATAGCTTTAGAGCACTGTTTAGAAAGGGACAGCTACAGTTATGTAATAGGGTGATGGCAACTATGCTGAAAGTGCATGAGGTTTTATTCACCCTGGTAGGTATGACCATCCAGGGGCAGACTGACCATTCGGGTACTCGGGCACTGCCTGAGGGCCCAGGGTCAGTAGGGGGCCCCATGAAATGCCCCTGGTACCTTTTATAGGCTTTTTTGGGTGTGCTTTGAGTGTGAGCAAGGACACAGGGGCCCCATGATCCCCTATTGCCCGGGGGCCCCATGAGTTGTCAGTCCGCCCCTGTGACCATCAATACTGCAAACATATGCTGGAGGACTGGAAGGGCAAACTAAGTCAACCGTAAATCGCCCTCATATATTAAGTCGAATTTCAGATAGATATTGCTGTGTGGTTACTATGCGTTTCCTTCTCTAACAAGAGGCATCCTAGAAGTATTTAAAACCAAAAATATATTCAGAAAAAGCACAAGTCAAGCCAAGAACCCACAAAAAAAAAAAAAAAATCACAAAGCTAAAATAGGAAAAGCAGCATAAATTATATTTTGGAAAAACAACATATAGATAATATGCTCGTTAGGTACTCTACCAATTTCAGTTAAATATTTAAAAGCATCATTTGACAGATAAACAAAAAGTTAAGTAAACAAAACAATTTTGGCACCAAAGTGCTAATTACATAAAAAGCAAATTTTAACAGTCTGGACATGTTTTTGTAATATATTCAGTCTCTCTCTCTCTGCTGTTTTACCGAATAGATTAATTCTTGATAAAAGTGCATCAGTAGTTAGATCACTTATCTGTCAGTAGTTCTACTATATGAACATTTACAATTCCCACAAACATTTTCAGGAATTAACATAAAACACAGAAGTGCTGGTTGTTACAAACTGAACAATGCGTTCCCAACCACGGCACCAGCTGCCTGGAGTTTGCATGTTCTCACTGTGCCTGCGTGGGTTTCCTCCGGGTACTCCAAAGACATGCTGGTAGGTTAATTGGCTCCTGTCTAAATTGGTCCTAGTATGTGTATGTATGAATGAAAGTTAGGGACCTTAGATTGTACACCCCTTGAGGGTTAGGGACTGATGTGAATGTACAATACATATGTAAAGCGCCGCGTAAATGGATGGCGCTATATAAGTACCTGAAATAAATAATCAGTATAAATCTTTGGATGACTTAGATTGTAAGCTCCAAGGAGCAGGGCCCTCCTAACCCTCTTGTATTAAACTGTATTGTTGCTGTATTGTCTCCTGTTATATTGTAAAGCAATGAGCAAACTGTTGGCGCTATATAAATCCTGTATAATAAGACTTAAAAACTGAACTCAAGAGAAAATAAATATCCTCCCTTGTAGTGGGACTACCCCACACTACAAGGGCTAAAGGCTCATTTATGCCTCAGGTACAGTTAAAAAAAAAAAAAAAAAAAGAAAAAGTTTACTTATCTTTTCCCTTGCTTTCCTGACAGCCGCCACTCTCCCGCTGCCCACAATGCTCAGGATTTTGGGAGGTCTTTGAAGTCTGCACTTACAATGCAGGGCTTTTGGCCCTTCATTGTGCTTGATAATGTTCAAGTGCCTGAGACTGCCAGAGTGCATTAGAGAAAAGGCTGCGGTGACTACTCTTATAGCATGGAGGGAGCCTGAACGAGTGTTGGTTTAAGTAAGGCCTCTTTTACACGGGCGGCCATAAAAACAGGCGTTTGAGCTCCACTTCCCCACCCTCCCACCTGAAAATGGAACTGCGACCGCACAAGTGAGCTACAAGCTGCATTGCTCTACTGCAGGTTCACATACCCCTCACTCCTTTGGCAGGCTTCCAGTGGTCGCTAGCTGCTTCATAGACTTCACATTGAGGAAAATAAAAAGAGAAGCTGCTCTCCATTTTTAAAGCCTTGCATATAAGTTTATTGAGGCATCCAGTGCATAATCTATTCCACCATCACTCCATCATGAGCTTAACTGTAGAGTACCGCTCAGGGCTGTACACATGCTGTGGCAGAAATTATACTCCCAAGTAGTACCACTGTCAAATGTGACCCAAGTGAATGGGGCCTTGCGGCAAATGGGAGCTACTTTTATGAGGCATGGCAATGGCTGTTGCAGGTGTTAACTAGCCTTACAAGTCCTTTTTACAGGTACCCTAGGCATAAATGAGCATTTAGCTCCCAACCACGGCACTACCTGTCTAGGGTTTGCACGGGTACTCAGGTTTCCTCCCACACTCCAAAAACATTGGCTCCTGTCTAAATTGGCCCTTGTATGTGTATGTATTAATGTGAGTTAGGGACTTTAGATTTTAAGCTCCTTGGGCAGGGACTGATGTTACTGTACAATACATAAAGCACTGTGTAAATTGATGGCACTATATACATACCTGTAATAAATAAATAAAATTTAGCCATTGCAGTACAAGGATGGGGGTGCTTACTGCAAGGGATTTTTATTTTCTTCAGTAAACTGGAATCTGATTGGTTGCTATGAAACATCGTATAGCATAACTGATCTTGTCAATTTACCAAATAAACCCATAATTACATATAATTTTATAATTACAATGTATAGTTTCCTTTTAACCAAATGAAAGTGGACCTTGAAACAATATGGTTTACTACTTCAGCACTAGCTCAGTTGCTGTGCACAACAGGATTTTGAAGCCATCGTATTGAAATGCAGTACAGCCTGGCTACTATTGACTCTCTTGCTTTAATATTTGTGAATCACTGACCTGGAACCAACACGCAGATAAGGGTTTCGGACTTTACTCTATTTCCCTATCTGTACATTGTTCAGTGAAAATACTGCAGCCAGTAAGTCAGAATTAAAAGCAAAGCAACTAGAATTTCCAGCAATGGCAACCTCCTATGACAGGTTTACTTTAAAAAGTGATTATTGTAATTCCAGGGTTCATTTATACTACTGTACTGCAGTATTGTACAGTAAGGCTGGCAAACCATGCACGTTAGCATGTTTTTTATTGTAGGTATTTATATAATCACAATTTAGGCACTGCTATACAAATTGCACATTCACAACAAAACCTGCCATCAGGAAGCTTACAATCCCTATTTTACATGCATACACACACATACACGGGCCAATTTAGACAGGAGCCAATTAACTTACCTGCATCTCTTTGGAGTGTGGAAGGAAACCAGAATACCTGGAGGAAACCCACGCAGGCACAAGGAGAACATGCAGTAATATGCGGTTTGCAACTCAAAACAAGGACTCAAGTGCTTCAAGGCAGGAGTGCTAACCACTATGTCACTGTGCTGCCAATGTTTCCAGGCCATTCCTTCTGGTTGGCATCCCAATGCATGTCCAGAATGCAGCTGCATCACAGAGCACAGTGATGCACTGCAAAAAACAGGGCAGTACCAATTTTTTACATGTAAAGAGCATACAATTTTGAATGGGCTGCCTAACCCAACGTGCCACAATGTCCCTCAATGCATGGAAACTTGTGTGCTGTGGAGCATTGCACTCTGGTATAAATGGTTTTTTTTGGATTTTTGTGGTTGCACAAATCCATCAGGCTGTTTTAATCCAAAGCTGAGCAAATGATAATTCTTCAAGAAGGGAAGATTGAAAAAAAATACATAAAAGTAAAAAAAAAAAAACTCAAAAATAAATACAAATAGTTTCACAGTTTTCTTTCAATGCTTACTTGTACCCTATATTAAATTACCACCATGAGCTCAGTAGGACAATCTCTCCGTAAATCACGGCATGTAATTATCCCCACTTACCAGGAGATGGCGGCTGAATCTTAGGCTGTTTCTTCGACTCGCCAGGATTGAAGATCTCAGGAGGTGGCTCCTCCCCTCTCTCTATCTTGCATTCAAAGGCAAACAGGTACTGGATATACTGCTTTTTCAGAGAGCTTGCTGCGCTGCTAGACGTGCCAACATTTAGATTGGTCGCTAGCTCTCGCCATTTCTTATTCTTATTAACCTAAAACAAAAGGAAGGCCATTGTTTCACAATTTATTTTCTAGTCGGCTGTGAAAACAGAGAGGAAAAACGCACAAACTTTTACTGTTTGCTTTTTCTTCCTAGATTTTTTATGTGCCTCTTTCAAGTAATGCTCATTACTCCCACTCAGCAATGCAATGCCAGCATTTGCAGTTATAAAACCATTAAAGAACCTGCTGATAGCAACATAAAAGGCGTTGGAGGCTTCTGAATGCTGCATCCCCTAATGCTCAGCTCATTTCAGAAGGGATGTGCGGCAAAAGGATGGCAATTTACATCCAGCCAATGCACTAGAGCATGCGCGTACTCGCAAGCCCGTTTCAATTAAAAAAAGACTCGCTACTAGCATCTCATTTAAAAAACAATAAAAATAACAGCAACTGTGTTATTACACAATTTAGTGTAATTGTGGGAGCTTTAAATGTGGAACGAAAACATGTTTATTTTCTAGACGCTTCAACGGGGATGAGCTGTGCCAAGCAGTACTGATCTCTCTACAAATCTAAAGAGCGTGACATGTCTGCTGGAAGGAAGGAGTTAATCCTGAATGAACAGCTCATCTTGGATGGATGCAGTTAGCTGAGGTCCATTCACACCTATGTATTTTTCATTAGCATTTTACACATGCAAACACCAGAAAAAAAAACCTATAAAAAATTAAACAAAAATTCTCCTGCGAGGCTTTTCCTGAGGGCCTTTTTAACATATTCTCTGTACTGCAGCGGGAAAACGTGCAAGAAATCAGAAAAGCCCAAGCATTAAAATGCTAAATGGAATGCTGAGCGAAATACAACATTAATGTGTAAATGGACCCTCGCAGACCCAAAAATAGAAATGTGAATAGACTCACTCAGAATAATCTGGATAGCTGCTGAAAAACAGGGGTTCATTCAATAAGACAGTAGAAAGAGCAAGGATGACATACAAAGTACAGTAATCCATCACAGCAGGTGAGTCAAAAATCAATTTCAGGATAAAAAAAATGGCTGTTATGGGTTGACTTTACTTTGAAATGTGTGATCTGTAGCTCTTTCTTATATTCAATAGATTGCATATTCCCCTATTTGAAAAAAAAGATAATGTACCCAGACTGACAAAGAAAAAAGGTGCTTTTGCTAATTTTTTTGCTTTGGAGTCTGCACAGCATTGCAAACATAGTGCACTATGAGTGCAATGCATTAGCTCCTGTAGACTCCGTCTCTGTGTAGACACATGGAGGTATGGACCTAGCATTATAGGGCTGGAGGAAATAATTAATAGGCTACAAGTGTGGTGAAGGCATCACACTTGTACTCTATTGAGATCCATGAGTAGATGGGACTTGTAGCCCTCCATTCACAGATCCCTATGACTGAATCTGTGACTGCAAGAAGCAACTTTTTTGGTGGAGCCACACACGGCCATGCTGAATTCAAAGGAATATAGAGCTCTGCAGGGAAAAAGAACCACGATTTGGGTACGTGGGTTGGGGTCTGGGGAATGTAACTGTGTTTCACGTTACACCTTAAATACGTAGCGTAAAACACAGTCACAAGGGTGGGCTTAAGCTGAGCATACATAGTTCTGCTTTTTTGATCAGCCTTATCCACACTGTTACCCCCTCCACACAATCGCAATGGCTGGAGGAATCCTCTCTGCTGCTCCATTGTATTCTGACAGCAAGGATTCCTCCACTGTCAGAATACACTTATCAGCGCTGTAACCAAACAAATATTTTCCAACAAACCTGTTTGTGAGAAGTCGACTTCTCATGAACAGGAATGGCCATAGATGTATTGAAATTTGGCTGGTCCCTGCTGAACTGGCTGAATTTTGATCCATCTGTTGTCAGCTTTAGCCTTTAAACAATCAGAAAAGCAACCATTCATTCAGCTATACAGTAAGTCCCCTACATATGAAGTTGCATATTTTCAAAGATGTGAACAAATGTTCGCATCTGCAATCATGTAAAGCTGGGTACACACACTCAGTTTTGTTTTGTTAAACTTAGCAGGCTGAATGAAGAAAAAAAAAAACTGACAGGTCGCCATACCAACACAAGCAATGTTGGTGCGGCGATCTCCCCCACTGCTCCTTTGTGTTCTGACAGGAGGACTCCCCTTGCCAGAACACATTGATCAGCGCTCGCAGGCGCTGATCTTTGTTGGAGTTATGAACAACTTGGAATCACGGATGATCATTGAGCAGCACATAGAACAGCTTTGGACCTATTTGGAGATTCCCGTGCAATTCCTATACCAATGACAACATTGTAACTGGGGCAGAAGGGGAAACCGCAAAGATAGACTCAGATAGAGTCTACCATTCCCCCTCTATAGTAACGTATATGATTTATATTCATTTCTGTTGTTTCCTTGCTATAGACATCTCTTCATCCCATCCACTGATGTTTTTTACCTTAACAAAAATTGACAGTTAATCTCCCCAACCTGTTGTCAAAAGCTTTTTGTCCAATCAGCTGAGGGTACCAGCCTATAAACCAGGGTCTATGAATATCAGGCTTGTGTCCTGTACTTTATGATCAAGATAAATAATTTGGACTGGAGTTATTACTGACCAGAATGACATATTGATTTTCATATTACCTGAGCCAGACCGCCAATCTCTTTGACACAGAAGTAAAGCCTGACCAAGTCTAGGGGCTTCCTACCAACAGCCGGCAACGTTGCAACTGGTGTTCCTCTTTCTTCCATAAAAGTCAGGTATCTGTCCACCCACATCTTGCGTTCAGGTTCGCTCCCCAATTCATACAACTTTGTTATTTTTTCTCCAGTAGAAGTGGATGAATTGGCTTTCTGCATTGCGTGGAAAGAGTGTAAGATTTATTAACATAACTGTACTTCATTACAGTATACAGACACCTTACCTGGAAGTAGCACAAAAAACTACATATGACTGAGAATTTCATTATAATGCATGGACATGAATACATACAGAAAATCTTTTAATACATAAACCCAAATTAGTTGATTTCCATCAGTGCAGTTGTTTTTAGCAACATTTTTCAGATTGTAGCACAAGTTTGCCTTAGGAAGTGAGGACCAAATCAATGTGACAGCTCAAAATTTTGGATTTTCCCACAATCTCTATAGCAACGGTCAGGACAAATAGAGAGGTCAAGGATAAAAAAAAACTGCAAACAAGTTTGCCAACCAGTTGCCTTTAGTGTACAAGTTGTTTACGATTGAAAAAGTCTTTAACGCTAAATAGGCACATTTGCAAGTATCATCTTACCAGGTATAGGAAAAGTAGGGGGGTGCTATGCAAGGAGAACACAAACGGGAGTAAAAATACCAGACAGACACAAAGAGTTGTGTAATAGGATAATTCTGCAGCTCAACTATTAGAGACAATAAATTTACACAATAATAAATAAAACTATCCAATCTATACATCAAGGATTTAAAGATAAGACAATAATTAGAAATATGTAGGCAACTTTACTGAACATGAGATATTTTAATGTCTTAAAGAGGCTCTTCAGTCCCCCCCCCCCCCCCCCAAAAAAAAAAAATTAAAAGCCAGCAGGTACAAATACTGTAGCTGCTAACTTTAAATATAAGGACACTTACCTGTCCAGAAAACCAGTGCCGTCCCCAACTGAACAGGTTCTGCACTGGTCTTCAGGTCCCTAAGGCCGGCATCTTTACTATAGGAAGACGGCTTCCTACTGCACATGCATGAGTCACACTGTGCTTTGTGAATGGTCTTTCAGCTTTCTGAGAGCTATGACGTATCCCAGAAGGCTGCAGGGAAAGAGGAAGAAGGGCCGAGCTCCTGCTCTGATTGTGTAGGTGATCTGAGTGGGAGGGGGGTACCTGTCAAAAATAATTGGCGGGGGGGGGAGGCAGAAAAGTGGAACTTTTGAGTGAAGTTCTGCTTTAAGTATAATAGGAAGAAGGGTCAGCGGCACACCGGAGGATAGATGAATATAGTGCGTATTTATTGGTCCATAGGACACACAAAACACCAGGACATAAAGGACTTGTTAACGCGTTTCACAGGATCTCGTGCTTAATCATAACAAAGAAAACAAAAAGTTGACTTTTGTTGTTTTCTTTGTTATGATTAAGCACGAGATAGTGTGAAACGCGTTAACAAGTCCTGTATTTATCTCCTGGTGTTTTGTGTGTCCTATGAATCAATAAATACGCACTATATTCATCTATCCTCCGGTGTGCAGCTGACCCTTCTTCCTATTATTATACAGTATTTATATATCGCCAACAGTTTGCTCAGCGCTATACATTACAATGGGAGACAGCACATGAGACAGTACAGTAACAATACAATTCGATACATGAGGGGTTCGAGGGCCCTGCTCCTTGGAGCTTACAATCTAGGAGGGAGGGGGTAGTGGTACAGGAGGAAATAGCTGTGGGGGATGGAGTGGTAGGAAGAGTGGAGGAGATCAGCAATTAGCTGAGGCCGGGGTAGGCTTCCCTGAAGAGATGGGTTTTCAGGGTGCGCCTAAAGGGGAGGAGAGTAGGTGATAGTCTGATGGATTGGGGTAGGGAGTTCCAGAGGATGGGGGAAGCCCTGGAGACGGACATGGGAGGAGGAGACCAGGGAACTAGAGAGCAAGTGGTCTTGTGAGGAGCGAAGAGTACATTTTGGGTGGTATTTGGAGACAAGGTTGGTGATGTAGTTTGGGGCAGTGTTATGAACAGCTTTGTACGTCAATGTTAGCGTTTTGAATATTATCCGTTACCTATTGCATCGTGTGTGGTGGCGAGCCAGAGCCTGCACCTGTTGTGGATTGATCTGGATTGTTTGCCTGAGCGGTATACCTTTTGTTCTTTGGATTCTGCTTTAAGTATAAGTAAACCCTTCCTAAAATGAATCTTCTATATTTATTTTACATCTTTGTGCTGTTGTGTATGAATAATTACAAGCAATGAACCAGCTAACAGTCCAGTTCAGCCAATAGTTTTAGATTAAATTTGGGCAATATTTAACATTATTACCTCTACACTACTTAAATGTAGAATTGTCTCCTTTTTTCTATTCAAAGCTAAATGTTTCGTTTCAACAAACATTTAGCTTTGGATAAAATATAGCATGCCTTTCAGTCTGTCTTTGTCTCAGAGAGATTTTAATTTTTTTCTTGTCTGAGGGACACAACAGAAATCGGAGGAAAATATCTCAAAAGATTTCATGAAAGATTTAATGATTTCTTCTGAACTCTTGTTTCGGCAAGAACCATAATGGTCCCTTCATGCTTGTGCATGTGTTAATGAACTTGTTTTTGAAAGTGATTGGGATGGTAGCATACCTCAACACACACACCCAAAAACAAAACCACACTGCAGAATTTCTCAGAGTACAGAGCATCATGGATGTAATTGTATGTTGTGGTACACTGTAGCGCAGGTGCATTAGCAGCTACTGTGATTGTGTTGGGGTGCCATTCTAAATGAATTTGCATTACCACAATACACAGGTGTGCAACCAACCCAAAAATTTAGATTTCCCATCACTTTCTGCCCCTTAAATGGTCAACAAGCTAAATAGAGAGGGTGAATCTTCCCAGACAGCAAAAGCAACCTGAAATAGTTTCTAACTAAAACGTAAAAGCGTTTTTGTCTCAAACTGTAGCAAAAGTGTCACTTTCAAGGTATTCTTTACAGCATAAAAGACAAAGAAATGATGTACAGAATAAAATAATTCAAATAAATACCCAGAAATATAGTTGTAGTGCATGGAAAACAACTTTATGCTGCATATTCTTATTACATTTTTGGATAAACAATTGACTTATTTTTCGAGTAGCAACATAAAAAGTATTTTGATTATAATGTTAATATAGATCAACATAAAAGTCAAAAGATACTTTTATTCCTGGGTAGACCACTGAAATATATTACTAGGTTGCTATGTTATCCATTAAAACTGCACAAATACATGTATATATATATTTTTAATCTGTTTTGTTATGCATTTTACATGATCCCATGCCAACAGGAATTCATCTATCCCATATTCACCAAGTGAGGTCTTCTGGGTCGAGATCTGCCAGTTACATCTCTTTAAAACAACTCTATAGAGCAGATCCAGGTTTTCCAAGTACTGGGTACAAACTCAAAGGTTACACTAGATGTTTAAACATGTAACCATTTCTTCAACCTTTAGTTGTCCAGTTTTTAGGACCACAAAATCATAAGGAGTGTTAGGGGTATACCACCCTGACAATCCATGACAACTTCATTCTAGATCATGACAACACTGGCTAAGAAGAGCCACAGTCACAAATGCACAGAAATCCCCCTTTTTTGTTAATTCTGAGAAAATATTTAATATTGTAAAAGTAAATAAAAGCATTACATGATACACTTAAAGGATAAGTTCACCTTTCATAACATGTTACACCCTTATTCAGGGTGTAACATGTTATGAACAGACCGCCCCCGCTCCCCGTTGTGACAGCCTCCCCACTAGCCGTCACAATTTAAAAAGAACATGGCCGTGTGGGGCTCCACCCACCTGCATTATTCATTCATGGTGTGAATGACCTACTAGTCCCGACAGCCTTTGCTGTGGAGTGCTGTGGTAGTTCATTGATTCTTCCTGTCAGTATATCTGCTTTCCCGTATGGGCAAGCAGATATACTGACAGGTCTGCAGGAGACCTGCATGGCACCAGCAATCTGCTTTAGAGGCTCCAGAAACAAAAAGTAATACATGCACATTTTTTTACCTGCAAAAAAAATGTGTCATTATTTTTTGTAAAAAGGTGAACTTAGCCTTTAACATTCTTAAGAGAGAGCAGCTCCTACATGTAATACATAACAAGGATTTATTATGTCTAATTTAAACATTAAACACAATTAATGACAGCAAATACTAAATATATAGCATTCATAAGGCATTTGATTTAGATTGTTTAAAATCTTTATCAATATTTCAAACTGAGTTACAAATTCTGCATTAATTATGTTGTACAAGCATACTTTAGCCAAATTACCAAAAAAAGGAAAAATAGCAGAAAAAAACACTGTAAATAGAAAGAGGGCAAACAATCATACTAAAGTGAAAAAAATATATATCTTAAAAATAAAATATGCTAACAGTAATTTGAATAATTTCCAAATATAAAATAACAAAACAGGGCCACTTACAGGGCTTGATGGAGTCTTTGGCCAGCCTGGGCTGTTAATGCTATCACTTTCATCTCCATGAAAGGAGGAGATGCTAGCGGAGCTTGGGGACAATGGGGAAGGGACTGGCAGGTTGCCTGGGGTTGGGGGCTGAGATATACCCTGTGAACTGTAGCTATCCTGTGGTAGAAGAATACAAAACAAAATGTGACAAGAGAAGGGCAAACTTTACCAAAAAAGAAATAGGTTGACTGGTAATGCAAAAATGTTGCATGTATGGAAAGAGGGAGGGGTAAAAGACAAGCATATAAGATGCATGAATTGAAGACTGTTAATTCATTGGCTAGCAATTAGTGCATATTTGGCAAGTTCTTAGATGCTTGGCTAATGTTACTAAGCCACCATGCTTACTTCAAGCAAACATGAAATGCTTAAGCATGGATTGCCCCCTCGGTGAAAGTAAAATTAAAGCTGCTTGCCCTACATTCAAGGGGAATGGGGGAGCAAAATACTTGTTACACTTATTGTGCTGTTTAGACGGCCAGCAACAGAAGCTTGAACTGAAGGCAAGAAGGGAAAATGGCTGCAGTTTAGAATCCAGGCACAAAAAGTTCCTTCCAAACCCCACCAGCTCAAAATATCCCCAAGCTCATGATCATTCCTTTGCCTCAAAGTCAAAATGAAATTAGAACTAGTATTTTTCAGATTCAGACCATCTAAACAAATACAGGCCCGCAACACAGATGGAGAACACATGCAGCAGAAAAAAAGAAACTAGAAAAAAAAGTAGATAATGGAAGACAGTATGGACGACGCAGCGAGCCAACAAAACTGCTACCACATGCGTGAGGAAATACCTTTGACTTTGTTTCAGGGTGAGGAGGCCCATCTTCTTTACCATCGAGTTTCAGGGAAGGAGGCAGCTTAGAATCTCCAGTCATCATTTCAGCAAGACCTAAGTGACCTAGAAAACAACAAATCATTGTTTTAAACATGGAGTTTTTTTTTTTTTTGCTATTTGTTTCTTTTTTTAAAGTTTAAATAAAAATGTACAACTGTGGTCATTGGAGACAGCTAGTTTTTTATTTCATGACTCCAGGTTCCCGAAGAAGGGTCATGTAGGGACGAGTTATCTAGCACAGGGGGTATAGAGAATGATTCCCTCCTCCGAGCCCTAAAACTGACAGCGAAAAGATTCACCTCCTGTGCTGGAATCCTGTACGCAGAAATAACATAATGCCCAGATATAGCCATCAGAATATTGGCAGATGGAATTCTTGGTTAGCCACAAAATAATAAAGCATTAATAAGTGAGGTACGCCTCTGACTGTTTTCACGCCAGTGCATTATTGATGCAGTTCCCAGGCAATCTTGCAGTACCTCAGACTATACGTGTGACCAGTTCACAACAAAAAGCATTGGAAAAGTATCCTCCGAAGGCAGTCTATCATTAACAGGACACATTAACAACCACAAGTCACTGTTACCTATGATTTCAGTACAGCAATGAGTATTGAGCCTAAGGGATAGCACTAGTTCCCAACAAATGGCCGGGATGCACTTTCATGATTGCACAAAAAAAATTGTAAAACTGCTGCCATTGTTGCTTAAATATATGCAGTGTGTGTGTGTATGTATATATATATATATATATATATATATATATATATATATACACACACACACACACACTGTAATCTTTTTGCCTACCTCGCAGAAACAGCCTACCATATAGCCAAGGCAATATTTATATCGCTTTATGGTTTCTTATATATTTTCCAAATATGCATGAACCTGCCATTTACCCTCTGGATAAATAAAAAAATATGTCTTCAGGGAGGGAGAGCAGGAGACGGAGAATTGGTTATTTAATTTATTTTTTTTATGTTATTTTCTTGTAACCTCCACAATTCAGTCACATTCAGTACTTCGAAGAATCTTGCTTAACACTCTGGAAATTTACCAACGTTCTCCAGAGACCTCTGATTAGCTCTGAAAAGTCACATGAGGACATTTATGTCATGAAAGCTATTTGTAACCATAAATGTACATTGCATTTCAGCTTTCACTTCTACTGCTCCAACAAGGGTCGTTCACTCTTTCTAAATCTTTAGTGGTGCATTATTACATGTGTGTTAAAGTGTATGTCCAACCAAACATGTTTTCCTGGATTTGGATAGAGTGGAGAAAGTTTAGAACACTCGTCAGGTTTTTTTGCTATCCAAGGCCCCTATAGAGGGATTATCCTCTCTTTCTTTCCTGATGATATTTAAACGGTCAGGAAGGCAACAAAAATGAAAATGCTTTTCTGTAGTAGTGTAGAGAAAGGCTAGAATCCCTATCAAATTTTTTTTATCTCTGCCTGTGTTTCTGCTTCAGATCTTCCCTTATTTCTGCTCTGGTGAAACCATTGTCAATGGGAACTCTCTCCACTGGTGCTCCACATAGCAATTAAAACCCAACAAGACTTTCAACTCCATTCCACTCTTCCAAAAAGTAGAAAAATGTTTCTGGCTTGACCTATAGTTTAACATATAGTGCTTGTGTTAAGGGCACTGTGTTACATCAACTCATTCATTTGGAACAGGATGCCAACACATTTTAATGCATGTCAAAAATGTCCCTACACCATTTTTGTAATGCAGTGGATCATCATTAATGGCATGTGCATTGTGGTGTGCTAGAGTAACGCTGCTGAAATCTACCGTACTTACGTAATGGAGTGCCATAAAGTTAGCAATATACCAAACTGTAGTTATGTGATGTCTTCCTAAAGGTTGCAATGTTAGCACTGCGTGATATGCCCTCGTTAACATGGCAATGCAAATACATCATCAAAATAATTAGAGCAAAGAAATATTTTAGGCAACAGATAGTTGATTCTAGATGCTATTTTTCAACATACATTTACAAAGAAAACCTAAACCCACTAAAAGGCTAAATAGGCCAGTCACAGCTATACAATCATGACCATATTACTTTGCATTCCACTTTAAAATATTATGGAAAGCATTAACATAAATTTCATGTAAATGGAACAATTGGGCAAATGCACTGAAGAATAAAAAAAAAAATCTGTTTGCCGTCTGCTAAATTATTATTGCAAACAGTAGCATATTATTGCGCTTTAGAAAATAATTAGACAATCACAGCAGAGAGAGCTTATGCAGGACTCTGGCGAACAAACTGGCAAGCACCTCCATGCTAATTTGCTAATATCCATAACATCACCACAGGTTTGCAATGACCACAAATCTGCCAACACCCTATCCAGCCATGTGCAAAATACATTTAAAAATTTGTGTTGCTTATTAGCCGAAAATGTCACCCTATTGCAGGAGAGAAGAAAAAAAAAAAAATATGCCATTCTAAAGTGATTTTCAGTGATCAGCACTAATTGTTTGTAGCGTACTTTCATTCTTGGCTCTGCTATTCCAGGTGAACACAGCTACATCGTTAAACAGTCATCTAAAATTAGACATTTTAGTTTTTGGCAGGTGATGACGTGTTAAATCACCTAAGGGTGTCTTCTGCCTCTTGAGAGGTACCCTGGGATCCCAAAGGCAGAATCTGCAAGAAGCTATGCCTCTCATTTTCACTGTGGCCCTCCTCGTTTAGCTCCACTCACTGTGTAATAAGGAAGCAAGAGTTTGAATGAATAAAAAAGTTTTTGAGGTTCCGGGGTGTTCTAGAAATTAGACAAATACGTGTGACTAGGTTATATTCCTGAAATAACTTCAGTAGATGTTAGGAACAAACGGGTACACTTCAATGCCACACTCAGGTTAACAGGTAAAGGAAACGTTTCTGTGAAACAACAAAAGGCACGCCATAATTCTGGAAACCTTTCATTATTTTTTCTTAAGTAATGTCAAATCATACAAACACCACTGATAACAAAATTATACTCTCAAAAGGCAGATATTGTATGGATTTGATACATGCTTTTCAGCTCGTCCTGGCCACAGTTCATTATATACAGCTGCCCAAGTAAGGTCAGAAAATTAAGTACTCATGATATCGCCACCAGGACACATCCATATTTAAACTATTGATCGAACACAAGCTCTGGTAGGGTTACCCTGGAGATCAAAACTGATAATTGTGAGAGGCTGAACTTATTGGAAATGTCTATTTCTAGAACACAGTTAACCATGTAAACCTTCCAGACAAACAACAGAATTAAAGCAAGGTGCTATATGACTGTTCACTCTTTAGATTTACCAATACCAAAGTTTGAAGCCCTTCTTAAACAATTTCTTCAATTTATATGTAATCAAGTAGCTGCACACATAGTAGTAAATCTAAAAAGATCTTCTTACACTGGGATTGTGTGTTATTTACAGATTTGTAATAGTAAAAGTTATAATAAAAAAGAAGAATACTTTAAATGCAGTCTCAGCTGTTTCCAACTGGAAATTTGCTAACCATTCAGGGGTAGCTGAAAGAGATCCCTCAATCCCACAAGGTTCAGTCTCCCTCCCATTTTATCACTGATATTTAATGAATAATGATGTAGCACTACTGGCCTTGTGTCAAGGAACTTTCTTGCTAACTGATGAGTTTATAGTCATGTAGAAGTTAGGGCCTTTCACTGGCCGAAGGGTAATATAAGTAAGCATGTCATACACATCAGGATTAAAAATAAGCAGTTAAATATGTTTTTTGATGGAAATGGTTTATTTAGAATATATATATATATATATATATATATATATATATATATATATATATGTGTGTGTATTTATTTATTTTTTGTTATATAATTATTTTAATCTAAATTTGTTAGATTTTCACAAGATTACATGGTACATGGAAACCAGAAAGAAAGAAAGACAGCACTAAGTACAGGTTGTACATATACATTAGTACAGGGCAAAACAAAATTATATAACCAGTGAACAAAACAGTTAAGAACAATCGGGCCAATATACATACACAATTGACACAGCCCGTTACAAAACAGCAGTGCAGTAATATAGAATAACTGTGCAGGCATTCTAGTTCCAAGTGGAATACCCCACTGGTTCAACAAACATTAGTGGTATATCCAAAGTAATCTGTAGTAGCATAATGTGGTAGTGACTGCACTTAGGTAGATGATGACTAAAAAGCATGATGACAGAGAAGAAAGGAAAAAAGGAAGAAGAGAGAAAAGGGAACAAAACAGGGTAATGAGAAAAAAAGGGGGAAGGAGGGGAAGGGAGCCCCCTTCCACTGTAGGCTACGCCATCCAGAAATTCAAGACACAAAAGATGCAAACTCAGTTAAGTATCGGAAATATGACCACACAGTCCACATGAGCCAATGTGCTTCCATTTTACCCTCATCCCAAGCGATCCTACATCCCGTATTGTTGATATTCTTCAGCTCGCATGCCCACTCAGCCAGGGAGGGGGGATTAGTCCTGTGCCAGTATCTTGCTATCACTGACTCTAGCCGCTGTAAGAAAATGTCTAAATTTTTTTTTTATCTGTTTACAGTATAAGAGTGGGGGTGTTGGTTGAACTGGATAGACTTGTGTCTTTTTGCAGCCAGATTAACTATGCAAGGACAGTATAGTGATTTGGGGTATGTTAGTAATCCCCCATCAATTCTTTATAAAGCTGTAAGATCTTGACCCAGAAGGGGATTATCTGTGGACAAGTGCCCCAGATATGGGATAGTGTACCCGGGGCCTGCTTACCCCGCCAACAAGTATCTGGCTCAGTCGGGTTTATCTTATATAAGATGGTCAAATGATACCATAGACAGTAGCTTATAATTAAGTTCCTAGGCAACTGAGGATATCGAGGTTTTATAGGAAAGAGCAAGTATTTTGTCCCCGTCTGAGTCCTCAAGAGATCTAATCAACTCTCTTTCCCATTTGGCTATGAATGATGGAGAATGTGGGTAAAATTATTATTATTATAATACAGGATTTATATAGTGCCAACAGTTTGCACAGCACTTTACAAAATGAAGGCAGGCATTACAGTTACAATACAGAGGAATCAGAGGGCCCTGCTTTTTAGAGCTTAAAATTCTTTCTTGTTAGATAATTATGACATATTGCATACACTGTACATATTTTAGACTTTCTTCCTGGCGGCAAAGCTCTTTACTTCTTTCCTGACCATTGTAAAAAGTCCATTATTTACAAAGCTCAGTCTAAAATATATATCCACCCAAGAGAATGAGTCAAAAGTGGCTCATCTCCCATCAAATGTCTCCATCAAAGGTTTAAATTAGCCTAAAAGCAAGCTTGTAAAGCTGGCCATATGCGTGTGAACTTCTTTTGTTCAATCTTTGGGCTGAAGGAAAGAAATCTAATAGATTCCTCCTTCCATTCTAATAGCTCCACTGGCTGTCAGAATAACCAAGCAAGGCCTGCATTTGATTGGATGCAAATGCCATTTGGCCAACAATTTTCAAACAGGCTCCTTTGACAAAAGTTGATTGAACAATTGACTGTTGTCAAATGGACCAGCGCCAGTAGGGCCAAACACTGCACACACAATATATATATATATATATATATATATATATATATATATATATACTGTTGTACTTGAAGTTGATGTGTTGAAAACAGAAAAAGCAGGCAAGTGTACAGATTTTAGCGAATTTGACAAGGACCAAATTGTAATAGATAGATGACTGGATCAGATCAACTCCAAAACTGCAGCTCTTGTACCCAGAAAACTGGCAAAGCAGTGTAGGAGTCATCAGCCTCCAATGCTCATCAATATTTGTGGGGAGCAAAGGCCGGCCCGTGTAGTCTGATCCAAGAGAATAGCTACTGTAGCTCAATTTGCTACAAAAATGAATGCTGGTTCTGATAGAAAGGTGTGAGAACACAGTGCATTGAAGTTTGCTGCATATGAGGTTGTGTAGCTGAAGACCAGTCAGGGTACCCATGCTGACCTGTATCCACAGCCAAAAACACCTGCAATGGGCACATAGTTACATAGTTAGTCTGGCTGAAAAAAGACGAATGTCCATCCAGTTCAACCACTAAAAACCCCCCAAAAAACTAAAAAATGAGCATCAGAACGTGACCATAGAGCAATGGCAGATGGTGGCCTGGTCTTATAGATTTAAGAATGGTTTGAGAAACACAACAATGAGTTTGAGGTGTTGACTTGGCCTCTAAATTCTCCAGATTTCAATCCAATTGAGCACCTGTGGGATGTACTGCAGAAACAAGTCTGATCCATAGAGCTTCTGCCCCGAAACTTACAGGATTTAAAGGATCCGCTACCAATGGCTTGGTGCCAGATACAACCGCATACCTTCAGAGGTCTAGTGGAGTCCATGCCTCAACAGTTTATGGTAGATGGTCATAATGGTGGGCTGATTGATATACTGTGTGTGTGTGTGTGTGTATATATATATATATATATATATATATATATATATATATATATATATATATACACACATATACACACACACATATACACACAGTGAGGAACAGAAGTATTTGAACACCCTACAATTTTGCAAGTTCTCCCACTTAGAAATCATGGAGAGGTCTGAAATTCACATTGTAGGTGCATTCCCAGAATTTAAAAAAAAAATTCAGGAAATCACATTGTATGATTTTTAAAGAATTTATTTGACTTGCACTGCTGAACATAAGTATTTGAACGCCTAAGAAACAGCAAGAATTCTGGCTCTCAAAGACCTGTTACTGTGCCTTTAAAAAGTCCACCTCTACTCCACTCATTAATCTAACTTAGTAGCACCTGTCTGAGCTCTTTAAAGACAACTGTCCACCCCACAGTCAGTAAGATGCTGACTACTACCATGGGCAAGACCAAAGAGCTGTCAAAAGACACCAGATACAAAATTGTGGACCTCCAAAAGGCTGGAAAGGGCTACGGGGCGATTGCCTAGCAGCTTGGTGAAAATAGATCAATTGTTGGAGCAATTGTTATAAAATGGATGAGGCTAAAGAAGACTGTCAGTCTCCCTCGGACTGGGGCTCCATGCAAGATCTCACCTCGTGGGGTATCACTGATGATAAGAAAGGTGAGGAATCAGCCCAGAACAACAAGGGAGGAGCTGGTCAATGACATGAAGAGAGCTGGGACCACAGTTTCAAAGGTCACTGTCTGTAGAACACTACACCGTCATGGTTTCAAATCATGCATTGCACGGAAGGTTCCCCTGCTCAAGTCATCACATGTCCAGGCCCGTCTGAAGTTTGCCAATGACCATCTGGATGATCCAGAGGAGGCATGGGAGAAAGTCATGTGGTCAGATGAGACCAAAGTAGAACTTTTTTGTCTAAACTTCACTCGTCGTGTTTGGATGAAAAAGAAGGATGAGTTGCATCCCAAGAACATCATGCTTTAGGGGTGCTTTTCTGCGAAGGGGACAGGACGACTGCACTGTATTAAGGAGAGGATGAATTGGGCCATTTATTGTGAGATTTTGAGCAACAACCTCCTTCCCTCAGTCAGAGCATTGAAGATGGGCCGTGGCTGGGTCTTCCAACATGACAATGACTGGAAGCACACAACCAGGATAACCAAGGAGTGGCTCCATAAGAAGTATATCAAGGTTCTGAAGTGGCTAAGCCAGTCTCCAGACCTAAATCCAATAGAACATCTTTGGAGGGAGCTGAAACTTCGTGTTGCTTAGCGACAGCCCTGAAACCTGACAGATCTAGAGGAGATCTGTGTGGAGGAGTGGGCCAAAATCCCTGTTGCAGTGTGTGCAAACCTGGTCAAGAACTACAGGAAACGTTTGACCTCTGTAATTGCAAACAAAGGCTTCTGTACCAAATATTAACACTGATTTTCTCAGGCGTTCAAATACTTATGTTCAGCAGTGCAAGACAAATACATTCTTTAAAAATCATATGATGTGATTTCCTGAATTTTTTTTTTAATTCTGTCTCTCAGAGTGGGAATGCACCTACAATGTGAATTTCAGACCTCTCCATGATTTCTAAGTTAGAGAACTTGCAAAATCGCAGGGTGTTCAAATACTTCTGTTCCTCACTGTATATGAACATATACAGTACACATATACTTAAAAATGCAGACCTAGCAGGCCAAGCAGACTGATCAAAACACCTGTTACTTAAAATCCAATCTGGCCATATGCATAGCATTCAGAAGCTGCAATAAGCAAGTGTTTTTACAGAGGCAGCTGTCAAACAATACTTTAAAACACATTTTACAGTAAGAAGGGAAATGGCCAGGTAATTCAAAGAAGAAGAAAAAAAAAAACGTGCTATTGACTTTAAATTTGGCTTTTCCACAAGAGCAAATAAATCTCCTAGGAAGGGCATTCTGCCATCTGTTTGTTCCAGGTAAGAGTCACAGCTTAGCACGTAAAGAGCAAAATAAATAAATGTGTCTATTTGCAGGCCACAATCTAAACGTGCAGGAGCAGTTTTGTGTCAGTGTGCCAAACAAAACCCATAAAGACCAGCCTAGATAAATATCATATCCTAAAACTGCTCTCATACAAGACTGTTAGGCTGTCATTTGGACCACTACACATAATTGTTGGTTTATGCAAAGTTATCTTGCATGTTTATTTGACGGTTATAACAAATGACTATGTGATTGTTTAGTCCCAAAAATCAGTTAATGGTATCGAGGATTCACTGCAGATGCGCTCAAGTCAAAAATGTGAGTAATTTTATCTTCACTAATCAGTGCAGCTTTGCTTTTGTATAATCTTACATACAGTTCCAGTTAGGACTGCAGTCTTGTGACAATAATGTGCTGTGCAACCTCACTTTCTCTCTTCCTGCATGAGGACAGCAAGAACCTACAACGGGCACACTTCAGGAACCAGAGAACACCTTGGGGTTGATTTACTAAAATCTGGAAGCCGATTGGTTTCTATGCAGAGCTGCACTTGCTTTTGCCCTCTCCAGTTGTTAGCCTGGAGGAAAAATGGAAGTTCTAGGCTCCAAGGCTATACCTCCTGTATATATTTTAGTTAAAAACTGTTTTAATTCTTACCAACCATTTCTGATTCATGGTATAGTTAAATTACTATGGGGTTTGCTGTGTACATCATGTAACCTTTACAGAGTTCCCTTTGAACCAGCTGAAATGTATAATAATACTAGATAAAGGTCATGAGATTGGAAAGGAGGATGATTTGGTAGAACGTTTGTGAGCCATTATCCATAATAAACTCCTACAAAAAAAAAAAAAATATCACAGGTAGCATAGATGTGGAAATTCATTATACGTACTCACATCGTATTAATTTACAATCTTTTCTCTTATGAATTGTTAGAGTGAGGGATGCAAAGCACAGTACACTATTCTACCACATCTATCTGCGTTACAGCATATCCCACACCAAAATCAAGATTTAGAAGACACACTGCATGAATAGTAGCAAGGTATCGCCTCACTTAGATGTACTTAGACTTGGATCTTGCATAACCAAAAAAGTGACTTGGTATTATTGCTGAAAGTTCTAAAACATCAGAAAGGGAACACCATCCTGTGTGGATGCAGATATACAGTATGCGCATAGTATTCGTTTGAATACTTTCCCATAATGGAATGTTGGAAATGAAGGATGTGATTTGAGCCCTATATAGAATACTTTGTCATTATGATGAATGATTATGACTATGTTCTATCTCCAACTATCCTTCTCTTCCAGCATGTCGACCAAGTGCCACTGTAAACACAGCGAACTCTGCATACACTCAATGCATACAGTGCACTGTTCTACCACAATTATCCAAGCTATATCTAATACAGAGAGCAAAGAATCAGAAGACACTGCCTAAGCAAAAATAAAAAAGTCACCTAATTTGGATGAGCCTGAAGACATGGGCATGTCAAAAATCATACGCTTGTTTGGAGTTACCTATATTTTAGGTTAAGCAAGTCTTTGTTTGGATGTGCCTGCAAATTTGGAGGTTCACTTGTGAGATGGGTAAACAGCTCTCATTGTTTGAATACTGCTTGTGTGGAGTAAATTAAATGTTTTGACTGACGAGATGTCACTGGTTTTCTAACACAGCCTCAGATTGCATTTTTATTTCTATATTCATGAATAGGTGGAGTTTTCACACAGAGGAGAGAGCAGCCATGTTCTGGAGAATGGTGAATGAGGGGGGCCGTGTGAGCTGAGAATCTGATGACATCCAGGTGTGAGAGCACCCCTCAGTAACCAGAGATTGCTGCCAGGAATGCTGATGAAATTGCTGCCAGGAAGCTGATGAGATTACTGCCAGGAAGGCTGATGAGATTACTGCCAGGAAGGCTGATGAGAGCAGAGGAACTAAGCAACATATACGGCAAGACCGCATGCTTGTTGGAGAAACATTTGTTCTGTTCAGAGTCACCAGCGGATGAAAAGCAGACCCGGGTCGGTAAGATTGTGCACGCACCTTATTTCAGTGTTGGCGCCTTGAGACTGAGTCCAGGCCTATAGTTAGTTAGTTAGTTAGGGTCTCTGTTTGTGTCAGGCCACAAGTGTTGTTACTGATTATTGGAAGGACTCCACAACTTAAAGTGACATTTCACATTGGAGAGCTGATAAAATCCAAGAAACTCAAGCCAGTCTGGTGTTTTGCTCAGAAGGCATACTCAGGCACAAGCTACAGGACCAGTTATGGGAGGGGGAATACTGTAGATTTGTGTAAGATTGTAAGCTGTTGTGCACTGCAGGCTAGCCTATACCGTACACCGATTCCTGCTCTTTTAGGGTAATAACAGGTAAGGTGTGGCAGCTTAGTTGTGCCCGCGAGTAGGTAAATTACTTCACTTTCTACCTTCATCCATCAGAAGGCACCGTGCTGTGCAGCACAAGGGTCTCAGCTTTTGGGCTGGGTGTATGTAAATTTAATGTATGTTTCCAGCATTTGTGGTTGTGCTTATTTGCCACATCTAAGTAAAATTCTGTTGTAGAAAAAGCTGGTGTTGGGGTTGCTTTCCTCGTTCGTTACTTCACTGTATCCTGGGGAGCCCACCCCGGTACACGGCTTACACACTACCTTAAAAATTGACCACATGTGACAGTAATGAAGTCTGGGCACCCTCAGAAATATAGAGCACCTTTACTGTGTTTGAATTTAGTAGTCTGCAACACTAGATTGAAATTTTTTTCTATAGGATCACTAAAATTTTATAGTGGCCATAAGTGCTTAGATCTTAATCTAAGAACTATGTGTGATTTGATCAAAATGATCGAATCCGCAAACAATCAAATAGCCATAACGTCCCTTCCAATCGATCAAGTTATGAGATTACTTGGTGAAAACTGGCATGAATGATAGTTTATCATTGCAAATAATGATGGTATTTTAACTATCAATAGAAATCCACTTCCCTGTGTGTGACATATTGAATAGGTTGTCGACTATTGATCAATTAAACCTTTTAGAAGAGATTGTTTGGAAAATAAAAGGATTGTTCATTTAAGCATGTATGGCCACCATTAAATTCTATTCCAAAAAAACAAATTTTCAGTTGAATAAATTGTTCACTTCAAAATTAAGCTTGTTAAAGCAATATTAAAGGTTCATTTTATTTTATATAAAACTTGTTATATTTACCTGCTCTTTGCAGTGGTTTTGCACAGAGCAGCTTGGATCCCTAGTTTTCTCAGGTCCCCTGCAGGCTCTCCTGTCTCCTCCTTTCTGTCGGGTGCCCCCACAGCAAGCAGCTTACTATGGAGGCACTTGCTGCTCCGTGTGTCCATTCACAAATGGAGCCCTGGCTTGGCCCTGCTTCTCTGCTCATTGGCTGACTGCCTGTGATTAACAGCAGCGGGAGCCAATGGTTCCCACTTGCTGTCTCAGCCAATAAGGAGGCAGAGACCCGGGACAGCCGGGGCTGTCGTGCACATCGCTGGATCTCAATGGGGCTCAGGTAAGTATTGAGGGGGCTTGGGGGGGGGGGGGGAAGGGCACTGCTGCACTCAGAAGGTTTTTTACCTTCATGCATAGAATGCATGAAGGTAAAAAAAACTTTGAGACTTTACAACCACTTTAAGCTCAGAAAATGCCATTAACATTGCGGCAATAACATAATAACACTGATCTGCTAATGGGACCTATCATATATCCCATCACAGTATGTTTATACTGGATCTGGGTTTTATTTATTTCAGGTACTTGTATAGCGCTGTCAATTTACGCAGTGCTTTACACATATATATATATTGAACATTCACATCAGTCCCTAACCCTCAAGGGGTGTACAATTTAAGGTCCCTCACATTCATACATACACATACTAGGGCCAATTTAGACAGGATCCAATTAACCTACCAGCATGTCTTTGGAGTGTGAGAGGAAACCGGAGCACCCAGAGGAAACCCACGCAAGCACAGGGAGAACATGCTAACTCCATGCAGGAGGTGCCATGGTCAGGAATCGAACCCATCACCCAGTTAAAAAAAACAGACTCCTTTTAAAGGGTACATTCGCCTGCAAATGCACCCACAGTCCGATTACATGTGAGAACCCAAACAGGGGGTTCCCGCAATAATCTGCAAGAGGCAGCTCTAGCGAAACATTGAATAATATATATAAAACATCAGCTTAAAAATGTGTACATCCTAAAAGTATGCCTAAACACAGAATCATAATCAACATAAGGCCTGTTGTATTTAATATAGAAAGGAAAATAAAGAAGGGCATACAAAAATGATTCTCTGCTACTATAGCAATTCTGCCTACATTTCACCTATTTGGCTTATACTATTTCATCACCAATATATTGTAAAGCACTGTGCAAACTGTTGACACTATATCAATCCTGTATATTAATAAATAAAAATAACACCAAAACCCTAAAGGCACAGTTCACATGTCAAAAGTTCTAACAAGATCTCACTTGGCTTCCTGAAGGCATCTTAAAGTGGTAGTTCACTCTGGAGAAAAACATTTTTTAAATCCTGTAGCTGACTTTTAACAAAAGGTCATTAACCTGTCCAGAGTTCCAGCACCATTCTCACCCAGGCTAGTTCTTCACTAGCCTTTGGGTTCCCGGTGCCAGCATCCTAATTTTGGGCAGCCGGCTATGATGCTTTCGACCTCACAGCCAGCTGCCCACTGCGCATGTGCAACCCACGTTGAACCTTGTGCATAGTCCCGCAGTCTTATGGGACCTGTGACGTGTCCCAAAAGACAGTGGGGAAGGAGAACTTCTACTCAGACTGCCTAGGCGAACAGAACATAAGTGGGAGTGGGTACTTGTTAAAACTAGGTACCCCCCCCCCAAAAAAAAAAAAAATATGGCCGGGGATTTAAAGCAGAACTTCCCCTTTTGCATGAAATTCCGCTTTAAGCATATACTGAGATCCATCATTCATTAGTTATATTAATATATATATTTATTTCAATATCCCAAATCCTTACCTTGGAGACATGGCTTAGAAAACCCTAAACAGCAGTACATCTCACAAAATTCCTGGATATGGAAAATTATGGTAGAAAAAAAAGAACTGAAGACATTGTACATTCCTATAACTTGGTTTCAGCATTCATAAATTTATGTGTAAAACAAGTGTTCAAAGCTAGGGATGTACAGTTTGCTGCATGAAATTTAGATGTTAACATTAACTTTAACCCTCTTCTATCCAAAAAAGAAAGAAAATGATTGAAACACAAAATGAAAAATGTGAGCTTTAAAGGCTACCTTCATTCTTTCCATGTTTAGGCACATGTTTTTTTCATTGAATTCAATGTAAACACTTGAAAACACATGCTGTTGTATAATCCCTGCAATGTTCACTTGCTCGCTTTAAAGTTTCTCACAGTATTGGAACTTAAAACCAGTATCTCACAGTATCTTATTAAATGAAGCACATGGCTAGAGGACATGTTTTACCAACACTAAGCGCAGGCAGAAAAAAATCCCATATTCAATTAAAACAGTTCACTGGCTAAAGGCAGCAGTGAGAGATCAAAGAGCTTTATTTTAAAAGCTGTTAATGTTTTGCTTTGGCTGTCAATATGCACACTGCTTGTTATTAGAAGTTGCTCCAGTTTAAAGGATCATTTTCAAATTAACACGTGGGTTTTCATTCTCTGTGGTAGCAAATCAGTGGTAATAAAATGAGGCTCAGTGTTGGGTTTATTTCCAAAGAGAGGAATTCTTACAGATCTGCCTAGACACCAGTTCAGCAAACAGAATACTTCATGTTAACATACTACTGTCCATTATATTATCTCCCCATCAACTTCATAGCCCCTATGCTCTGGTATCTGTTAAAGTAGCAGCGAATAAGGGCAAAATGTGTCTAACAAAACACAGAATGTGTATAACGGTTGTAAAAAAAAAATATGCACAATAAAATTAAATTTGTAAAGTACAAAAGTAGTATCAGGTTAAATCAATGTGAGAAGAAATCCGTCCTGAATAGGTAGGAACATACACATTTTGTAAAATCACATGCATTACTTTTTACAGCAGAAATATGGCCAAAGTGCTTTTGATTTTTTGTTACAGTTTCAACCAGTAGTGGGCTAAAGTCTACTGATATCATAGAGCAGGTCCAGGTTCTACAGAAATCCCAACAATAATGTCGGGATCTGCCCAGATGCCTGACAGGCAGCTGGCTATGCCTCTCAGCACACTTTCACAACCTGGCGCTTAGCGCTGGATGTCACTGAAGACCAAGAACCTTGCGATTAGCGGTCTTTGGTCTCTTGGTTCTCAGTTTTAGAGGTGGCGAGGGATAAATGTACCATTGGAACTATGGTACATCCACCTAGTTGAATATTACGGATTTTTTTTTCTGAAAGCCCCATTTTGTTGATTTATTTATTTGTAAGTATATCTGTCCCTATAAAAACAGTACTGCCAGGCTCCAGAACTATGGTGCCTGCACATATCTTACTTCTGCAGGCCAGGTACGTTAAAACTCAGGTGACTGCAGCTGTCAATTTAACCCATTGGTGCCGACTGCCTTCTATCTCTTTAAGGGCTCTAAAATTATTATTATTACAAAGTATTTATATAGTGCCAACAGTTTGCTCATTGCTGTAAAATCCAGGCGAGCACAGTGGTTACATGATCAGAAAGCTCCCCATCGCAAGTATGCATTGGAAGCTTACCGATCACTGCTGGCTACTGTGCTGGGAGCATGTAGGGAACATAAGTAGTTTTAACAGGGCTGCATATATGCAGCTGCTCTACATCATGGCCCACCCACCGAGTGGCCACATACATGCGTGTGGCTGGCATCAAGAGCTTAAGACACGTCCTAGTAGTGCTGAATACTTACCCAGTCCTACCCTTCCTCCCACATGTCACTATTGGCCTATTACTATGATGGGTAGCCTCATTGCCAATAACATGCAGAAAATGTGAAAATAAGAAGCTAGCACTTACTATTTAACAGTATATGTCAAAACCTAGTTACAGAATATGGAGTTTCGCTGCATCTAGCTTACTGAGAAAAGCATTGAAAATATGCTCAGGCAGCATTTGGTGTCTGCACTGTAGTGTCAATAATGTTAGTTAAACAGATCAACTAAACCAAACCTGTCACAAAATTGGGCAACTCAAATTACATAAAAATGTAAAGCATTTACTGAGGAAGAGGCAAGTCCTCAAAACGTGTCAGCCTTTTGGATGTCTATACTCCCTATTACGGACTGTTACTCAACGTGGTGTTGACCCAGCTGTTCTTTTATGATGTGCCTTGACTATATTGTCGTTTGTGAGTACAACACATACTTTATTTTTTATTAAACATTTTTTATGGTAATGCACTAGGCCTGTGCGCCCTCTGTTTTTTCTTTCCTCATTCAGTATATTTGGATTTCCCCCGGTCCATTTGAGGGCAGCAAGGTGTGCATGTTCCAGGACATTCCTTATGTGGTTGTAGCCTGCATCGAGTCCATCCCCAAGCACAGGAGCATTTGTGTTTGCTGACATAAAAATGTAAGAATGGCTAAAGGTACAAGAAAATCTTGACATCTTTTGAAACAGTAGACCATGGCCCTATTCTTTCTGAGCCTCCTTAATGGTCCTTTCATTTGCAGAGAATAGGGAGCTTATTGGGTGTGAATAATAGGTCCAGTTTCCCAATTATAGGGAAAGTCATAATTTGCATAACATTTTGGTTGCCTGTATCATACTATTGCAATGTGAGTTTGATACAATTTACAGTGTGACTTTTATGCAACTTTGCATATTCTATGGTGCCAAGAAGCACTGTAAAACACGCCAAAGTAGTGCAGGAACCTTTTCCTGAGTCGCATTGGATAGCCAGTAAAAACTGAAATTTCCCTTGTCATGTGATTCTGTGCAATTTAAGTAGCATCAGAAGTCACAAGAGTGTGAACCGGGACTAAAGGTAACCCCGGTTTATGAACGTTTTTGTTATACAGCTTGAATTGTCCAGGTCTGCGTCCAGTTTTCATTCGGTGTACTACATTTCTTTTTTGTGGTCCACCCACTTACAATCATAAAAAGTTAAGAGGTTTAACAGTTGTATGTCAGATAAATAGATATATAGAAATATATAGGTTACGTTGGGTTTTGCTTTAGATTTATGGCATATACATAAACTGGTATAGATAACTGTCCCAAACACGTCTCCAACCATCACGTTATAAAGCAGAAAAAAATCTATTTGACAGAAGAGCTAAATTCAAACTATGCACAGTTGTGATAGGGGTGGCGTTGGATCTGATACAGTTTTGGCATTTAATATTGTAGTCTTGTAACAGAAGTATTGTTATAAGGTTTCTCCTTGCTATAGGTGACCACCCACCACCATCTTGAATAAAAAAGTATTCCAGATAATGCAGAGAAAAGGAATACAGTTAGTCAAACAAAAAGAAAAGAGACACCTAATATGACACGTATATCTGTGTCAAAGCAATATCTCCGTCTCACTTATAGTATAAATGTGGATTTATAAACCCAAAGTACATAATAGAAAATATGGTAGTATGACAAGGTCAACACTGCCTACAAAAAGTGGTTATATGAAAATCCAAGCAGAGTAACTGCATTCAATAGCTACAAAAATATTTTATTTGATCCCATGGATCATAAAGAGGTTGGACATAGACACGGTGAACAAATCATGATAAAATTACAAAATGAAAAACATTCAGCGTCTTCAAATCTGGATAATTATCGGCAAGCAGGAATCCACATAAGGCAATGAAGTTTCCTAGCTACGTGATCATAGATTTCCATATGTTTCCACATTGTAACAATTAACCACTTTTTGTAGGCAGTGTTGCCCTTGTCATACTGCCATATTTTCTATTGAATACAGTTAGTCCCCTACATACGAACGTTCAATTTGTGAACTTTCAAAGATGCGAAAATTAGTTCACATGTCACACACTTTATGTCGTTCAATACAGTGGGTCCTCCCACTGTGCCTGACGGGGACTCCCCCACCACAACACATTGATCAGCACTTGCAGCCATTGTCTATAAACACTGATCTTGGATGGACTTACGAACAAGTTGGACTTATGAAAGAGCTCCCAGAACGGAACTCGTTCATAAGTAGGGACTTACTGTACATGAAAAAGATGGTCAGGTATGGTAAAGGACCTTAATGACAGTCAATAGCCAATGTCTTTTGGAAGTTGCACAAATCCCTCTTCTTCTAATGTAACATTAGACACACCAACAACCTTCCTTTTTTCAGTCCACGGGAAGATCTGTTTTAACCCTGAAACACATTGGCTATTGACCTTAAATAAAGAACAATTTAACCATTCTTTATTGTCTTTTTGATTCATTCATTTGGCGCTCTATTACCTAGCCATCTTCAAGATTCAAGCTACTTGTTAGTTCCATAACCTGAAATGCAATTTTTCTAGGATAGTAAAAGGAACCAGCCATACGTGGCTAACTGATTATGGGATTGCAGTGTTTGCACTGTAATGTTATTCTATACCCCAACTTTATATTATTATACAGTTTTCATTATGAATAAAGTGAAATATATCGTTGCATCAGAAGTACCAAGGCATGCCCGTATCATACTTTTACACAGGGAAGACAAAACAGTTTCCAAACACATTTGCAATAGATAACCAAAAACAGATTAAGATCTCATGTGCATGAGAAACAGATAAAACAGATTCCAATCTCATATATGTTTAATGTAAAACAAACGTGAAATTTACCTGCTGAACTGTTCATCATATTGTACGGGGATGATTGCGGAGTCATCATGCCAGCATTGCTATTCAAGGTCTGGCTGTATGGAGAGTTGGATCCCATAAGGCCACTCTGGTTCATCCCAGGAAACCCGCTTTGTCTGAGCAAGAAGATGATAAGCACAAATTTAGCATTTATTTGAAAACACAACATTCTACAACATGAAATGTACCTTGGCTGAGTGTATATAGCTATCCTATATATATATATATATATATATATATATATTTTTTTTTTTTTGTGTTATAGATTAACTGTACCTGAACTGAATTTAGACTTTTGTGCATCTATGTTATTTTTGTATAGTAGTTGTATCTCTCACAAATCATCACAACTGAAAGATATATCAAGACAAAAACACTGTCCTTGGAGTCAAACTGTTGGAAGGTGTTCTTCACATATCTGGGTAGTTCAGCATCTGTCACAGAACATTTAACAAATGGCGCTACAAGGAAAAGTGTTTGCCATGCCTGTCAAAACACGGCATGGAAAACAGTAAAATGGGTTTAGAAATATATAGCTTAGTTAATTAGAAAACAAGAAAATAACACAAACGTTTGCTTTGTAATGCAATATATCAGCTGTTTTACAAGACGTGTCCGTGAACAGTTAGCAGGCATCAAGGTAAAAGCTGCTTGGATTCTTGTTAATTTTGAAAAACAGCTTTGGCTCTTGAGAGTTACAAAAGAAGACTGCTAATAAGCAACATGCAATACTTCCAAGACATAGAAAACCCATCCTCGAATTAGCTGTATAAGTCACTGTTGCCGGTTGCGCTTTATGTGATTAAATTGTAAAAGTGAATCTGTCACACATGAAGCAAGATCACAGCATGTACAGCAGCTAGAAACAGCGTAGAGATTAATTTTTACCCTTACAATCATGCTGCTGAGTAATCGGCAGTGGTAAAATAGAGTTTTGACACATTCTATTGACAGGAGCCTGTGTCTGTAGATTATTCACATACCCTCTCCAGCATGCAGTAATAGCGATCAGGGTATGTGCAAAAATCAGCTGTGGATCTCCCACTGCTAGGGTTGCCAACTCATCCCTTTAAACCTGAACACACATTGATTACACAGGTTCTGTGGCTGATTAAAGTGGTAATTAAACTCACTTGGTGCCTTATCTGCAATAAATTAGCCTCAGAAGCTGTGTAATTAATATGTGTTCAGTTTTAAAGGGATGAGGTGGAAACCCTACCCACTGCACCCTACAATGCAAGGATAACAAGGCAGAGGCATTGTGTTGTAACATGTGGGGTTACGTTGGCTGGGGCCACAACTTCAATTAGGGCACAAGCAAAATTTGTGAGCTCCTAAGGCAAGCAGACCAGAAGATAGGAAGAACGGAATACAATCAAGCACCTAATTGGAGCAGGGGCGGACTGACCATTCGAACACTCGGCCACTGCCCGAGGGCCCTGGGTCAGTAGGGGGCCCCATGAAATGCCCCTGGTACGTTTTACAGGCTTTTTTAGGTGTGGTTTGAGGGTGGGCAAGGACACAGGGGCCCTATGATCCCCTATTGCCCAGGGGCCCCATGAGTTGTCAGTCCGCCCCTGTCCTGAAGACTAGTTCACTGTAATTCACTGTCTTTGTAAAGCTGCATAGTATTAGTAGCTTGTAAGAGTGTTTTGTGGAAACTGCAGACCACATCCAGGATAAACAGGATGAATGTACATTTCACCACTGGGTTGAACAAAAAAAAAAAAACGTATAGTGTATACCCAGCCTTAGAATCCCTAAACACTTTTCCAGGTTCATGTTCCGAATTTCTTGCATTAATATTTTTTGCTGTAGGACAACTAATTCCTTTGTAACTGTCAATACACCACAATGCAGAATGTATTGGACCTGCACTGTTTGTGTAACGCAGTGCACCATAAAACATGGCATGTGCATTACGATGCATTGTAGAGCAAGACAGCTACCAGCTAATGTTCTTATGCTTGGGGATTCCATTCTAAAGAAATAACAAAATATATGGCTTTCTGCATATTACCACATGACAAAAGTGTCAAGCCTTAGGCTGGCCGTAGATGGACTGTAGTTCAACCAATTTAGCAGGGACAAGCTAAATTTCCCTTCTTTCAGGGCTATTCCCACTTGACAAGTCAATTGTTAAGACTGTTGGTCAAGGCTGTTAGAAAATTTGCATTTGATCAGCAGCTGCAGTGCTCATCAGTGTATACTGACAGTGGAGAGTCCCTACTGTCAGAATACAATTACACAAGCGAGGAGGGTTCCTCCATCCACCTTGCTTGTGTGGATGGGGAATTCCATTAGTTTTTTATCAATCGGTCTGCAGGCTGATTGATAAAAAAAAAAAAAAAGATCCTTTTATGACCAGCCTTAAAAAATGAACAATAACAGATTCAATGGAAACATGTTACTTATAATCTAATCTAATATATATATATATATATATATATATATATATATATATATATATAATTACTGTACTGCCACATGCCCAAGTACTCTTCTCTTGGTAAAAGGGCCTACTGTATTAAAACTAGAAGCAAACTCATAACATGGTTGAGAGCTGGTTCACATATATGCGAATTGGATGCATTTGGAACCGCATCCAGTTTGCATGACATGTGAAATAACATTGGTTTCTGTTGTGCTTGTTCACATATATGATGTGCAATCAAAGTGCTGATTCAGTGCTAAATGAAAAAGAGTCCTTCCGGTTTTCTGAGCAGTACAGTCTGGCTCAGGTGCAAATTCAGGCTCATTGGGAACACTTCTGAATAACAAATATCATCAGTTGTGAACAGGATAAAATCCTGACCTGATCCTGATCTAAATCTGATCTGATCAAAAACAGACCTGAACCACTGAACAACTACTTTGTCAATTTGCTGTGAAAACTGAGCTTCAATTGACATCACACATGTATGAATCCAAACTGAATGGAACACTCAGACAATGTTTCCATGTAGTTTACAGCAGTAGTAAGTCGCATTTACACAGGCTTGTTCCATAATGTGTAAGATGTTTCATAGCTTATCCATGCCAATTCTTTTAATTCTTCCGTTTATTAGAAATGAAAAAGAGAATTGGATAAGCTTCAACATTAAAGAACAAGTCCAGTTATACAGTATATGTGGGGTGCTACAAAGAGTCCATAAAGCAAACCACATCTTGGAAGAAATATTGAAGAGAAAATGCTAATTTTTGGCCATAGGTAAAGAAAAGGAAAAGGAGAAGAAGAACTTGGTGAATTTACAGGCCGTTGTGACATGAAACAGAACATTAACCTGGCAAAAGATAAGGCCAAATGGAAAGCAATGGTGGAAATAAGGTTTTAGGTTTAAAGTTGATCACAGACCACAAGCAGCCATAGTAGTAGTAATGGTAATGATCCTTGCATGATCTGAAACATAAATTGCACAATAATATACCTTTTAACACCTGTGATTCTGTAATCCTCTTTCAAAAAGAAAACAGATCTTTTTTTCAGATGTTTAAAGTATATCTATACCCAAATCTTTCTTTTTAGCTTTCAATGGAATGAGGAAAAAATTAGAACTCCTGTAAGGTTTAACTGCTATTCAAAGCTCCATTAGAGACATTTTTCTTACGTTCTGTTTTGGGGAGCACAGATGTTGCATTGCTGGAGGAGGGCACAATGAAAGGTAAGCCACAATGTGAAAGCATGATATTGTAATTGTGCAATGGGTAACCATCTTAAATGAATGGCACTGGAACACACAAACTGCCAAGCATTGTATGCAGTAAACGTGTGCTATGTGTCTGAAAATCTTTGGAGAGAAAAAAAAAAGTTCTGAGACTGAAAAAAGCAGATCTGGCGGTGCTATCTTTTAGGCCAACCCCTGTCACTGTCATGCCATGCTAGGTGCAAAAAGGAATTCACCGATCTCTTTGTATACCTGTGATTTTTGCAAAACAAATGAGACAATGCTAATGAAAGACTTAACTGTTTTGTTATAGGACAAACATGATAAATTCAGATCCACATGGTATGCCTGGATATGATTTACTATCTCAGAAGAATATTGGACAGCACTCTCCTTATAAAAAGATTGTTGAGGTAGGTCTCAGGAATACATTTGCTGGCTGTACTTATCTACTTACAATGGTTATCATGTGGTGGTGATCAGAAACACTGTTACTTGATGTATTGGTCTAGTGAAACTGCGACTGGTGTGGCAGTGATCAGGGACACTGTTACTTGATGTATCGGTCCAGTGAAACTGTGACTGTGAAACTGTGACTGGTGTGGTGCTGATCAGAAACACTGTTACTTGATGTATCGGTCTAGTGAAACTGCGACTGGTGTGGTGGCGATCAGAAACACCGTTACTTGATGTATCGGTCTAGTGAAACTGCGACTGGTGTGGCGGTGATCAGAAACACTGTTACTTGATGTATCGGTCTAGTGAAACTGCGACTGGTGTGGCAGTGATCAGGGACACTGTTACTTGATGTATCGGTCTAGTGAAACTGTGACTGGTGTGGTGCTGATCAGAAACACTGTTACTTGATGTATCGGTCTAGTGAAACTGCAGCTGGTGTGGCGGTGATCAGGGACACTGTTACTTGATGTATCGGTCTAGTGAAACTGCGACTGGTGTGGTGGTGATCAGAAACACTGTTACTTGATGTATCGGTCTAGTGAAACTGCGACTGGTGTGGTGGTGATCAGGAACACGGTTACTTGATGTATCGGTCTAGTGAAACTGCGACTGGTGTGGTGGTGATCAGCAACACTGTTACTTGATGTATCAGTCTAGTGAAACTGAGACTGGTGTGGCGGTGATCAGAAACACTGTTACTTGATGTATCGGTCTAGTGAAACTGCGACTGGTGTGGCAGTGATCAGGGACACTGTTACTTGATGTATCGGTCTAGTGAAACTGTGACTGGTGTGGTGCTGATCAGAAACACTGTTACTTGATGTATCGGTCTAGTGACACTGCAGCTGGTGTGGCGGTGATCAGGGACACTGTTACTTGATGTATCGGTCTAGTGAAACTGCGACTGGTGTGGTGGTGATCAGAAACACTGTTACTTGATGTATCGGTCTAGTGACACTGCAGCTGGTGTGGCGGTGATCAGGGACACTGTTACTTGATGTATCGGTCTAGTGAAACTGCGACTGGTGTGGTGGTGATCAGAAACACTGTTACTTGATGTATCGGTCTAGTGAAACTGCGACTGGTGTGGTGGTGATCAGAAACACGGTTACTTGATGTATCGGTCTAGTGAAACTGCGACTGGTGTGGTGGTGATCAGCAACACTGTTACTTGATGTATCAGTCTAGTGAAACTGCGACTGGTGTGGTGGTGATCAGCAACACTGTTACTTGATGTATCGGTCTAGTGAAACTGCGACTGGTGTGGCAGTGATCAGGGACACTGTTACTGGCTGCACTGGTATGGTAACATTGCAACTGATTGTGGCAGTGGGACCCAACTCACCCCTCCCTTTCCTCCTTCCTCATTTCTCCCTATGTACAGTACCTGACCTACCTAAGGGTTGCCACCTCATCCCTTTAAAACCGAACACATATTAATTACACAGGTTCTGTGGCTGATTAGGGTGGTAATTAAAATCACTTAGTGCCTTATCGGTGTTAAATTAGCCTCAAAACCTGTGTAATTAACCACTTGCCCTTCCTGTCCAGGCCATTTTTAGCGCTACGGCGCTGCATTACTTTCACTGACAATTGTGTGGTCATGCAACACAGCACCCAAATTAAATTTACATCCTTTTTTCCCCACAAATTGAGCTTTCTTTTGGTGGTATTTGATCGCCTGTGTGTTTTTTATTTTTTGCTCTATAACAAAAAAATTCCGACAATTTTGAGAAAAAAAACAATATTTTTAACTTTTTGCTATTAAACACGTCCAGTAAAATTTTTTAAAAAAATCTAATTTTGTCATACATTTACACCAAATGTATTCTGCAACATGTCTTTTCTAAAAAAAAAAATATCCCAATATGTGTAAATTAATTGGTTTACATGAAAGTTATAGCATTTTCAAATGGCGGTATATATACTTGGACTTTTTTTTTATTTTTACTAGTAACGGTGGCGGTCAGCGACTTATAGCGGAACTACGGCGGACATTCTGGACACTGGGGGGGAATGGACTTGATGTCACTGACATCCCCAGTGACAATACAGTGATCAGGGCTAAAAAAAAAAAAGCACTGACACTGTACTAATAGCATTGGGCAGGAAGGGATTAACATGAGGGCGATCAAAGGGTTAACTGTGTGCTGGGATTATTTTACTAGGGGGCTGTGTCAGTGTGCTTCACTGTAATCACACTGCTTTGGATAGCTGTGCACAGCCATCCAAAGCAGTGTGCCCAAACTGACAGGGAGGAGAACTGTTCGTAAACAAAATAGTTCTCCTCTCTGTCAGATCCTCTGAAATCACCGAGCGCCGGCGAGTAATCACTGGACGGCATCCAGTGATTGACAGTCGCGGCCCGGAAATGCAAAATCACGTATATATATAGGGGGACTTTTCACACCCGTACCGCCCTGTAGCAGTATTTCTGCTATAGGGTGGTCGAGAAGGGGTTAATATGTGCTTGGTTTTAAAGGGACGAGGTGGCAACCCTAGACCTACCTTTTCATCTTCCAGACTCATTCACCACCTACCCCCAAACCAAATTCCAAAACACCTATCATCTTCCACTCACTTCAACTCTACCAATGTTTTGCTCTACTCCCCCCCAATCTATAGCTTTCACATTTAGAAAAACAAAAATGAGAGTGTAGAGGAAATTCAAACACATTTCCAACACATTTCTACAGCCCAGGTTGACATGAGTTGCGCCAGTTGGAGACATGTATGGTATTTCAGGTTGTCATTGAACTGTAGCCACAATGCCTTTTAAAATTTGCGTGAATTGTTTCCTTTTGTTAAATTTTGAGAAAATAAAGGAATTTATATATTAAATATTATTTTTACACTAACTTATAATGGGTATCAGAATACAACATTTTTTCACAATAGTTGTCCTATGATGCCATTTAGAAGTGATAGGAATTGTTTCATACTGGTTAATCAGTTAGTACAAAGTGTCAACCCTCACATGAGACTTCACAATGTGACAAGGAGAAGCTAGAACTGCACAATGGCTTTCTTTTCAGGACTGATATAAGAGATAATGACTTCAAAGAAAAAAATTACATTCCACTGCTCTAAACATTTATTTGGATAGTATGGCAATAGTTTGAGCACAGACTGTACAAAGTATTTTTTTTTGCTCAGTAAAAGCATTCCTGCAGCTCATATAATATTCTTTGTGACCTTCGCAACTGAACTCTTCTAATTGTAAAAAAACATTGTAAAAAGCCACTGATATTGGTTTTGTTAACAGTATTTTATAAACCCAAATGTAAGCTAAATGCATGTGAGAAATGCAGTAGTATATATGAATTAAATTATCTACATGGACAGCAACAATTACCAAAGGCATTATATAAACCTTTTAGATTCAATAAAGGATAGAGGGGTAGAGGGGAACACTGCTGAGAGGAAACTACTTAAAATTTTTCCAAAAGGCAACGTTTTTAATTAAAATTAAAAAAAAAAATGTATACTTACCTGCTCTGTGCAATATCATCCCCTGCCAACACTAGTCTCTCTTCCCTGCGATTTCCCCCATAGCAAACCATGTGCTATGAGGGCTCTCATGCGGGCGTGTTCCTGAGCCAGGCTGTGTGCATCCATAGACACACACAGACTGGCTCAGCCACATCCCCTGCTCCCTTCTTGCAGGATTTGGCTGACAGGAGCAGAAGCCAATGGTTCCTGCTGCTGCCTGTGTCTCATGGGAGACCTGGGAGTGTGAGAAGTGGTGCTGCAAATGGGAACAGTGCTGCATTGTGAGAGGAGGCAGGTAAGCATTTTGGGGCAGGAAGAAGGGGGGGGGGCTAGTCTAATTTTTTTTACCTTAACCACTTCCAGTCTGGACACTTTTACCCTCTTCCTGTCCAGGCCAATTTTGAGTTTTCAGCACTGTCACACTTTGAATGACAATTGCGCAGTCATGCAACACTGTACCCATATGAATTTTTTAGCATTTTTTTGAGACAGATAAAACTTTATTTTGGTGGTATTTATTCACTGGGATTTTTATTTTTTTTTTGCTATATAAATGAAGTCCAAAAATTTAGAAAAAAAAAGTGTTTTTCTTATAAAATTTTGCAAATAATCTTTCTTCATAAACATTGGCCAAAATACATTTGTCTATCTTTTTAGTTAAAAAAACCCCAAATTAGTTTATAACCAAAAATAAGTTTTCTAAATTTTTTTTACATTTATATATTTTTTTTACATTATTATTTATGTTTTTTTATATTTTAAACATACTGTCACCCTAGCAGTACAGTTTCACCATAGTGATATTGTTCTACTTGTGGGGGGTGAGGAGGATTTTTTTTTTTTTTTTTTTACACGGATTCCTTTTACACCCATAAAGACTGTAAAAGCAATAATTTCTCTTACTCTCTGGCTGCATTCTTGCAGCCATTGAGAAATACTGCGCGAGCTGTGATTGGTCACAGCTTGTCACATGGTACAAGGCTGTTGAGAATGGCCTTGTACCATGTGACCTCTGTGATCATTCACAGATTTCACTAGTAGTAGGCAATGATGTCAGAAGTGACATCTTGCTTATTACTATTCATGTGATCACTGATTGGCTAATCAGTGATCACATTATCGGGACCTCACACAGAGGTCACGTACAGCAATCGGTGGAGCGCGCACAGGCTTTTAACCTTAAAGCATTCTATGCATAAAGGTACAATCCTTTGCATTGCCTGTTACCCCCCTCCCCTTCTCTAACACTTACTTGAGACCCTTAACAATTTAGCGCTGTGCATGGCTGCAGGTTCTCTCTCCCTTCTTCCTGGTCTCACAGTCTTTGTTGATAGCAGTGGGAAGCCATTGGCTCCTACTGCTGTCAATCAAATCCTGTGAGCAGATAGTGAGAGGAGGGGCCGAGCCACGCTGTGTCTATGGACACACACAGCCCAGCTAGGGAGCAGGCTGGCACATCTGCCTCATAGCAAGTGGCTTGTTAGGGGGGCAGACACAGAAGAGGCAGCACATAGAGCGCCGGTAGAGGACTCCAGAAGAGCAGGTTCAGGGCTGGGCTGTGCAGTACCACTGCACAGAGAAAGTAAATATAAATCTATTATTTTAATTAAAGAAAACAAGACTTTACAATCACTTTAATGCAGTAATTAGGGAATGCATTATGGTAAAAAAATGTTTTGCCTTTAGAACCATTTTAAAGCTCAACAAAAAGCAAAATGCTAAATACATAGCTGGAATATGTTTATATGAGAGCTAATTTACCTGTCAAGCAATGTGTCATTTTGTTCATCCAGCCCTGGAATTTACACAGCACTGCCAGACAGCACATATTGGTGATCTTACTTTTCTCTATCACAGTTAAAGTGTAATGTCAGACAAACATATCAAGACAAAATGTAATAGCCCAATAAAAGATTAAAAAACAGCTTTTTTTTCCAATATTTAATTTTAATTTGACACTTTACACGTCAGTGCTTCTTTCTACAAAAAGATCCCCTTAATCAGATGGCTAGCGTTATTTACTACAATTTTTGTGAGCCCAGGTCATCCAGAACCAGGTCCAGCCTGTCTCTGGATAGTGGAAGCAGAAGCAGAACACTGATAGGCTCATATTTATAACATTCTGCTTCCACCACTTCTCAGCATGCTCCTTGTCAGCATGAACCAATTGGCTTTTTCTGCTGCTGCTTCTTCTCCACATTGTAGCCCTGCTGCGCAGGGACTGCGAGAGGATGATATTGAGAAAATTTAAAAAATGCATCTAATATTTGTATTAATGCTTACAAAGCTGCATTCATTTGTGTCTATTATACCTGCCTAGAGTTCAGCTTTAAGCAGTACAGCTTGGTCACCCTGTAATAGGACATTGAAGTAGCAGCATTAGACTTTGCTGACGTCTTCCTGACATTTGCTTTTTTTCAGCACACGCGCACGTCACAAAGCTTGATAACTCCCTCTCCTTGTCTGACTTCTACAGAATAGATTACAACAGTCTTCTAGATAGATTTAGATAATACCATTAGTGGCATTTAAAATGCTAAACCTTTTTCACAAATTAATACATATTTGCATTACAAATGTTCTATGTTTAACTGGAGTTTGGCCTTAAAGTGATCTTGTAGGCACATGTATATAGAATCATAATTGTAAAAAAAAAAAAAAAGTGCATATATTTACCTCTGCGTGTGTTGAACCAGCCCCTGCAGGTCATAGGCGTGCACACAGGGTGTGCCGGTGTGCCTGAGCACATCCTAATCACCCTGTTTGCATTAGCATCATCATTCTGTGTGTTGGTGGGGTGATGGGAAAGGTTTCCCACTGAGCGTTTCTGATTATAAGAGAAGTGCAGAAGCATTTCTCTTTCATTCTGAACCTGCAGGCAGGCAGATAATGTGCATACATACATATACACACACACTTTTTTATTTTTCCATATATATGAGAAAAAAAACGTATATATGTATGCAAGTGTGTATATATATATATATATATATATATATATATATATAATTTTAAAAAATTAGATATGTAGAGATATATATATATATATATACACACACACACACACACACACACATATATTTACATATCTACATTTTATTACATATACATATATATCTCATACACACCTACTTTTTTTTCTCATATATATATATATATATATATATATATACATACATATATATACATATATATATATACATACATATATATACATACATATATATACATACATATATATACATATATATATATATATACATACATATATATATATACATACATATATATACATATATATATATATATACATACATATATATATATATATATGCACACATACATATATACTTTTATATATATATATGGGAAAAGTATGTATATACAGAACATATCTAATATATATATATATATCTAATATATATAATATATATATATATATATATATATATACACAGTCGGGATCGAAAGTTTGGGCACCCCAGCTAAAAATTTGTATTAATGTGCATAAAGAAGCCAAGGAAAGATGGAAAAATCTCCAAAAGGCATCAAATTACAAATTAGACATTCTTATAATATGTCAACAAAAGTTAGATTTTATTTCCATCATTTACACTTTCAAATCCATTTTTGAATCCATTTTTCCTTCTACTCGTGAGAAGTTCCCTGTGCCACTGGCTGCAACACAACCCCAAAGCATGATTAATCCAACCCCATGCTTAACAGTTGGACAGAGGTTCTTTTCATTAAATTCTGTGCCCCTTCTTCTCCAAACGTACCTTTGCTCATTCCGGCCAAAAAGTTCAATTTTAACCTCATCGGTCCACAGAACTTGTTTCCAAAATGCATCAGGCTTGTCTATATGTTCATTTGCAAAGTTCAAACGATGATTTTTGTGGTGAGGACGTAGAAGAAGTTTTCTTCTGATGACTCTTCCATGAAGACCATATTTGTACAAGTATCTCTTTATAGTGGAATAGTGTACCACAACTTCAGTGTCTGCCAGATCTTTCTGGAGGGATCGTGCAGTCAAACGTGGGTTTTGAATTGTTTTTCTCACAATCCTGTGAGCTGTTCTGTCTGATATTTTTCTTGGTCTTCCAGATCTTGCTTTAACTTCCACTGTTCCTGATGACTACCATTTCTTAATTACATTCCGAACAGAGGATATTGACATCTGAAAACGCTTTGCTATCTTCTTATAGCCTTCTCTAGCTTTGTGAGCGTCAACTATTTTCAGTTTCAGTTTTCTAGACAACTGCTTAGAAGAACCCATGGTGCTGATTGTTGGGGCAAGGTCAGATGAGTCTGGGCATTTAAAACCTTTGAGATTGACATCACCTGGTCTTCCCAGATGATGATTGAGAACAATCCATGACACTGGCAGGTCTCAGCTTTGCAAAGGGGGCAGTGCATGCTATAAATTCTGCAGGGTGCCCAAACTTTTGCAGACGCCATATTTTTGTTTTCTGTTATTTTGAAAGTGTAAATGATGGAAATAAAATCTAACTTTTGTTGACATATTATAAGAATGTCTAATCTGTAATTTGATGCCTTTTGGAGATTCTTCCATCTTTCCTTGGCTTCTTTATGCACATTAATACAACATTTTAGCTGGGGTGCCCAAACTTTTGATCCCCACTGTATATACACACAAACACATTACATACATACACACATATATACTTATTTCTCTCACACACATATATATATATATGGAAAAATAAATAAGTATATGTAGATATATATATACACACACACACACATATATATATATACACACACACACGTATATATATATATATATATATATATATATATATATATATATATATATATATATATACACACACACACACACACACACACATATATATATGCACCCTAATGCTCAAGGCTGCGCACACCTACGCTGCAGGTATTTCAAAGCTCCGGGTGGGTGGAATGCCTACTTCCCACCAGGCACAGCAGTCACTCCTGCTGATTCATATGTCACTACAAGGTATACAAGTTGGTGAGAGGAACCACGGTGTATGGCAAGAGAAACAAGAATTCTCTCCACCCAAAAGGGGCCAAATATGTGTGCGTATATGCAGGGATTTATAAATCTGAGGACTAGATGGAAACCGTTATAAATCCTTTAGCAAGTAAAGGAGCTCCTTTATATATGCATTTAAACTGTGCACTTCTCGGTTTGCCTGTATTCCAGCTTTAATGGTTCTGTTCTGTACTACAATTGTGTTACTGAAAATAAAATATCGTCATGCTGTTCTCTTCACTGAACTCAACCTCCAGGTTTTGCCTTCTCTACACAGCTTAAACCTCCTGCTTCTGACAATCATCACCTACCACTGACATAATGGCATATACAGATATAAGCATTAAAGACTAACTCCACCTTTCAGATCTGGTTACATGTTACACCCATCTATAGGATGTAAGTAACATTGTTGCAAACAAACCCCCACACCCCCAAACTGCCCCCCACACTGCCTTTGACAGCAATCCTCCTCCTGCACAGTCACATCATTCATTCACAGAGATGTGAATGAATGAGTTCATGAACTACAAGTCCCAGCTACCACAGCACTTAAAGTTCAAAATGGGACTCAAGTGTAGAAATTACCATGCTCAGAGGTCCACTGACACTTCCTCAGCTCGAAATGTCATACTCAAGAGCAAGGATCTGGAGCAGCCTATTAGTGCCGCCTCATCAATGCAGCCTCCTCAACGCACATTAGTGAAGGAGAAAAATTACTTGTTTGCAAAATTTTATAACAAGTTTTTGATCTCTTTTTCATTTATAGTGCAAAAAATAAAAACCCCAGTGGTGATTAAACACCACCAAAAGAAAGCTCTATTTGTGTGAAATAAATGATAAAAATGTCATATGGGTACAGTGTTGCATCACCGTGCAATTGTCATTCAAAGTGCAACAGCACTGAAATCTGAAAATTGGCCTGGGCAGGAAGGGGGTGAAAGTGGGCAAGTGGTTAATATCTGCCTACAATTCAGCTGCATATATTATGATCAGTTAATTGATTTCCACCCAATCATCCACCCACTAGTGATGTGTCCTGGTATGGTACTGCTGTGGCATTACATTGAGAGCACCTGAATGGTCCACTGCTTTCTAGAAACCCCTTATGAAATATATTGGTGCCAAGTCAAGAAATAAAACGTGCAAAACATAATATACTGTTAGAGAATAATTATCTGGAGGGGGGGGGGGGGGGGCTGCAGACACTTTCTACAGCTCACATTAATGCACATTTGATTTGAGAGCTGAATTCTTATTGACTATACTTACATCTCTTTGTGTTATTTTGATGAGCATCTGAACAGACATGTAGAATGGATATGCAGAGTATAGTTTTGACATAAGTTCACTTTGATCTTACAAGGGCACTAGTTCCTGTGTCAAGGATTTGTTTTTTCATGTTTCAGCTTTTATAATGAGAGAAATGTAAGAATATTTTTCTTTCTAATCCAAGTTGTTCATTTTCCTGCTATAGACCTTGTATATTTGATTTAAAGTGCAACCGCAGTCAAACACCCAACTAAAGAGCCGAAGTACAGTTGAATTAATTGTTTTTCATGACATTTTGGAAATTCTGTTCAGACATTGTTGCGATTTAGACAATTCCTGCCACATTTACCAGCTAGCATACTAACACCATTATCGAAGGGGAACTCAAGGCAGTGATGAAATTAAAATTGATCCCCCTTCCCCTCAATCACAAATTACTAACTTATTTGTCTCAATTGACACAAATGTACAAGCTTGCCTGTCATCTCTGCTCTCTGGTGTTCAGAGCCATTTTCACGCTGAAACCATTATAGTGTTACTAAACCCATGACCCTGCATTTATTATATCCAGTCTTCCACAGTACACAGAAATGCAATTATTTTAGCAAATATAAACTGCTAAATGCTTTTTCTCATCAGCAGTATATAGTAGTCTTGTGACTTCTATCAGTGTCCAAGCGAACACTGGTTATTGTTGTAGTTTCCACTCTACTCTGACTGTCCTGTGAGGCTGCATAACCCCTGACCCTCTGTCTGGACAGCGCTGATTGGTTCTATGCTGATCCCATGCACCCTCCCCCCCAAAACAATGCTCTAGTAATACACATCAAACAGAGCATGTGCAGACTTGCTACTGCTGCTCTAACTATGGTAGATGGATTGGGGACAGCAAAAGAAGAGGGGGATCAGAGAAGACAGGATTAAACAGCCTTTTTTACATACTGCAGAGGATTAACTTTACAGTTCGTATAACAAGCATGCTTTACTGCATATACAGACTGATTTTACAGTTGTGGGTTTAGTAACACTTTAAGCAAAAGAATTATCAGACCTTCTAGGTCTTGGCAAAGTAAAACATTAGCTTTACTGACACATAGCTAAAACAGAGCACTGCAACACGTTTCAGATTGTCCTTTGTCAAGCATGTGCCAGTAAAAATTGGTTTGTTACTTTGACCAGCTTCCTACAGCTCTTCTTGGGACACTAGAAATGCAGAAGATTCTGATGCCAGGTTGTTTACTAGTAATTTTTGGGTCCTACTTTAACCATCCTGATGCTGAAGGGCTGCTATTACCAGATACGTATACCTATGTGCTACTGACCCTTTGGATGTGGGAATAACTGGCACATATAAAATGGTAAAAGAGAAATGTAGAGAACCAAATACAATGATATGATGTTTTCATAACTTGCTTATCTCTATTTACACGCAATGTACAAGCAAGATGCAAAGCCAACAAAACTGTCAACTGCGGACCCAAGAGGAACTTGCCAATAAAACCAAGACATTTGGCAGACTATGATTCCACTAATGAATTTGGAACATGCAGCATCTGATTATCAAACATTAGAATGGAAACATCTAAACCAATTTAACTCCTCTGGTAAAGTTTGGAGGTGATAGTTTTTCCCTACAATTTCAATGGGGAGAAAAAAAAATAAATAAATCACTGGATCCTATTGTATTAATGGAAATATTTTTTATATGGATCACTGTTATTGATTTCCCAAATTAATTGGAAAATCCATCTGCCAACAGATTTGATTCTATAACTTATTAAACTAATTTTTTTCATTTTACCTACAGGTAAGGTTATAATAACCTGTATTTTATTTTCCTGTAGATAAGATGAATATCTTCTAAATGTGCACTTTTAGGAGATATTCTGTCTTTTCTAAAGCTGGCACATGTGCACTGAAGGAACGGCATACTCATTCTGTTCCTTCAGAGCTGTGTGCTGTGACCGGGGCTCCCATACACAGCAGTGATGTCATTGTGGCCCAGCCTGTCAGACGGCAGGAGCTCGCGACCCCCGGAAGGAAGATAGAGTGAAGATGAAAGGCTTTGCAGCAGTGACAGCGTGCTACTGGAAGGCTTTGTTTTAAGGTACATTTTAAATAATGTGCATGCCATGCATACTAGCAAATTATGGCATTACCTTACAGGGGACTTTTTTTTTTTTTCTTTCCTGTGGTTTACTACCTCTGTAACCACTTGGCACCCGCGCTATAGCCAAATGACGGCTACAGCGCGGTTGTCCAGTTCTGGGAGGGCGTCATATGACGTCCTCCCAGAACACACCCTCCCGTGCACCCCCAGCAGCGCGAACCCGGTGATCTCCATGATCGCTGTGTCCTACGGCCACACCTGATCACGTGATGTGGTAAAAGGCCAATCAAAGTAGCCTTTTACCACATTATCAGCAGTGTCCAATGACACAGCAGATCATTGGGTAAATACAGTTGCCGGTTATCGTAAAACTGTAGCTGCTGACTTTTAAAACACACACACTTACCTGTCCCGAGATCCAGCGATGTGCTCACCCACACAGTCCCTTCACTCCTTCTCTCCTCCATGGTGCTGGCACCTCTATAGTGGGCACCAGGCTGTGAAAGCTTGCGGCTTCACAGCCTGGTGCCCACTGCGCATGCGCAAGTCGCGCCGTGCCTCCTGATTGGTCCGTCAGTCTCCTTGCCAGTTATTGTCAGAGAACAGATCGGCACTGATGATCAGTGCCCAGCAGTGCCAGCTATCAGTGCCCAGCAGTGCCACCAACTTGTTCCCATCAGTGCCACCTACCTGTGCCTAGCAATGCCACCTACCAGTGTCCAGCAGTGCCCCCCATCATTGCAGCCCATCAGTGCCATCAGTCAGTGACGCCTATCAATGCCCATCATTGCCCATCATTGCATATCAGTGCAGCATGATCAGTGATGCCTATCAGTGCCCATCAGTGTTGCCTATCCGTGCCACCTCATCAGTGCCCATCAATGAAGCCTATCCATGCCACCTCATCAGTGCCTATCAGTACAGCCTCATCAACGCACATCAGTGAAGGAGAAAAATTACCTGTTTGCAAAATTTTATAATATCATTTTTTGTTTATAGTGCAAAAAAAAAAACACCCAGAGGTGATTAAATACCACCAAGAGAAAGCTCTATTTGTGTGAAAAAAAGATAAAAGTTTCATATGGTACCATATTGCATGACCGCGCAATTGTCATTCAAAGTGTGACAGCGCTGAAAGCTGAAAAATTGGCCTGAGCAGGAAGGGGGTATAATTGCCCGGTAGGCAAGTGGTTAAAGGAAGAGCATAAAATTCCTGCAGTGCAAAAGTTGTAGCCCCTCCCCTTTTTTTATAAGACACAAACTAGTTGAAATCACATATATTATGTTAATACTTGGTCAACAAAATAAAAATAGAAGACTTGTAATCTTAGGTTGTTGACCTACAATAGCAGTAGAAAAACATATTTAGATACATTGGTGCTGGGTAACTGGTATTTTTGGAGCGATGCACAATCAAGATGTTTCATCCCTTTAGGACACACATCATTTTATTCAACAAGAAATTCACTAGTCTTTATGTCATTCTTAAACACTTGGTATTCAGTGCTAAACAGACATAAATTCATTTTTTTTAAATGGACATAAAGTATATTTTTGTGACAAGCATCAAGAAAACAAAGAGGATTCCCTATTTAATCAAAGCAGCACAAATAAGTGCATTCATCTATGCAGAGTAGCATACACAGGGCTGCTATCAAAAACACTTCCAGGGCAGTAATTGCTTTTGCAGTAATGCCCTGGAACAGCCTTTTTTCAACAAGGGTGCCTTCAAGTTTCTTCAGGGGTGCCTTGTCAAAATGCCTAAAAATTGTCAAAAAACTATATACAAGCCAGCAGGTGGATCAAGCCTGCCTTTGAATTACATGAAGCAGCAGGTTTTCATTGTGCACCATCCACCAGAATCCTAACAACCAATGATGTTATAGGTTGATAAGGAGGACGTTGGGCACTTGCTTGCCCTCCACTGCTCCTCACTGTCAGTACTGGGGTTGTGTTAGCTGCGTGAGGGAGAAAAAAATGAGTGAAGAGAATGCTAGAATACTAGTCAGTACCAGTGTGTAAAGGTGAAATTGCTTTGGAAGACTAAAAGGTAGCCCAATGAGTCCGTTTTGTTAGGTCAATCAGCAGTGCCACCAGTCAGTGCCGCCTATCAATACCCATCAGTGTCACCTATCAGTGCCCATCAGTGCTGCCTATCCATGCCACCTCATCAGTGCCCATCAATGCTGCCTATCCGTGCACATTTTAACAAAAAAAACTGACCTAATTCTTTCATCAACACATTTGAGATTTAAACAAATCCTCCCTGCTGTGTCATTGTATTATGACAAAGTGTGTGTGTGTGGTGGAGGGGAGGGACAAAGTGTTTTCTGATTTGGTGAGTTTGAGTATCAGGTTAGTTTGAGTATCAGGGCAGTGATATCGCAATTTCTGTCTCATCAGAGAACGCTTTGCAATAATTTGTTCACTATGCAGCAGGGCAGCAACTTGACACAGGACCCAAAAGCTAGTGGCGATCACTGTAGTAGTGGCGCCTACTACAGTGGTTGCCAGCTTTCATGGGGATCATTCAGGTATGTAGCCATGCATTGGTCCAAGCTGGACCAATGTAACTATGCAAAAATATCCATAACTAAATTCCTGCTCTAAAAGTGATCAGAAAAAAGTTTCTAATATGTGTGATCACTTATACCCATGGCTACACAGTGGTGTCTCCTAGTGGCTTATAGACATTAGGTTGTTCTGTAGTTTCAGCAAAAACTGCCAGACCAGGAGACTGTCATCCAATCTGTATAGGCACCTTTAAGAATTGAAGAATTTGTTATTAAACAAGGCAAATAAAACTAAATTCGAAATAGGTTACTAATTATTAGATGATCTGATTAGATCTTTTAATGTTTTACTAATGTTTGAGTATTAAGTTAATTATAACGTTAACATTCTAAGGTAATGATTGTACATTATTAAGTTTATTATAACTTTAATGTTTTAGAGTAAAACTTGCCAGTTTTTTTTTTTTAATGGAAGCACATGAGGTTTATTTGGATACAGTCAAGCACAAAGTCTCAGGAATCCAAGCCATTGTATTTGAAAGGATAAATAAAATTTGAGAGGTCAAAAAGCAGAAAGACATCAAAATCATAACTTGCAATTTAAGTGCTACAGTGCCATGACAACCAGAGAGACATTCATAAAGCCTACTTTACTGTCCCAACTTATTGTTCTTCTCTTGGAGGCCTTTAGAAATTCTCCCAAGGGAGTTAACTGCATTGACCTGAAGTTATACTTTTTATTCTTTTCCACTAACACAGAATATAGCTCTCTAGTGAGGGAACAAAAACATGAAAAAAACCAACAGAGGTTTGAAGCTGTTGTTGGTAATATTGCACCATAATCTAAAGAATGAATAGAGAGATCACTACAGACAATAAGGTACTATAATGTTTTAAGTATTCGACTGAAAACATTATATATACTGTACATGTTTATATTTTTCAACTCCTAATTAAAATGTATATATTTTGAATCAGTCCCTAATAATAAACCCCTGGTAGAAATGAACTATAAAAAATACCTTTAATGTACAGGATGCAATACTAATCCTTTTCACCTGTCCATAGTAGCTTCAGCACTATGGACAGTGCAAAAAAAACCACTCAAACTGTGGCAGTACAATTCCCCATATATTCATATGCAAGAAAAAAAAAAAACACACATGAAGACAATTAAATATGCAGTCCAAAACTTAAGACTTTTCATTTATCTGACTAACTCACTGATCTTTAGTGATCAAGTCCAATATTATTTACACTATCTCAATGCCTGCATTTAGGATATTCAATTCAAAAAGTTATTTTTCACATAAAGCCAACCCAAATATGTTACAGATGTAGAGTATTACCATAACAAGACACAATCACATGTGTGTACCAAACACTGGAAAGGCTTAAATGTATATTTATGAGTCTATAGATGAAATATAAGTATGCAACATTTTTGTATCTATGACTATGGGTATAAATTGATTGTTAGCTGTTGTGTGCAAATAGAAGCTTTTCCAGGTTCTGGTCCCAACTGAAATATTAAAAGAGAAGTATAGCCAAAGCTATTTTGTCTATACTTCTCCTGGGGATCACAAGAGTGCAGTTCATTCTGCACTCCTGTGAAGCATTTTCAGCCAACAGTGGTTTTGTCACAGAGACGGTCCAGGCTGGGGAAAGATCTGACTTTGTCAGGATCCACCCAGATGCCTGGACCAGCAGCTGGCTCAGCCTCTCAGGTGCCCCACTAGGAGACTGAACCAGCCGCTTCCTCCCATTCCAAGCCCAGCGCTCCAGTGAGCTCTGGAGGGACATAGCAGAGAGTTGGTGACTGACAGTCACTGCTCTCTTCTCAGAGCGAAGGGGAGTGATCAGTGGTGTTTGATCGCTCAGTTCTCAGTCTCAGAGCCGGCAGGGTACAGATGGATGCAGCATCAGATTTATGCTGCACCCACCTGAGTATAAATATTTCTTTTTCATAACCCATACTTCTCTTTTAAAATCTCTTGCGCACAGAAGACTCTTTAGGTGACCAAACTTTGCTTTAGGTGCACAGCAATCAGTGTCTCCTGTGTGGTATTGTATTTTAAAATTAATGTAAAGCCAAATTAGATTGGTTTTTAGTAGGGGGTGGTTAATACAATTGTAAATTGCATGAAACCCTTTAATACTGTGTGTCTCTGCTCAGGAGATTCCCCCTCTCTATTTGTTCTGGTGACAATAGCCATGATGGTCATGGTTCCCAGGATTTAAAGTTGATGGAACTCTCACATCCTGCTATATCTTGGCCTTAGATGCACTGTATATACACTATCATTAGGTTATTATTCAATTTCATAGGCTTTCCTTGCAACCTTAGATTAGTCTGCATAGTTACTGTCCATCCATACATTTGCTGATGCTTGGTAACCCTGCCTAAATATCAGTGACATTAACAAACATTAAAAACTTATTGTATACAAAGATTCTACAAAGTTTGCCAGTAAATTTACAGAAAATGAAAGCATACACTGTACTAACTTAGCATTTGCTAAAATACATGATCAACAAAGAACAAGGGAACTGTTCTGGTGGGAGTTGAAGGAAATGTCTAGTTCATGGCCAGCAAAATCCACACAGCAAGGATAACAAAACTGTTGAAAAATAAACATATAAATTCCTTTGCTACAAAAGCAAAATGAAAAGCCTGACCTGGCACAACACAGTCGTAAGAGTTTTAGATGGCTACAAAATGTGTCCTTGCATAACCACAAGATTGTCCTGCTCTGCAGAATATAAAAAGGTAAATGCAATAGCAGCAATAGCACTGAGGCACCAAGCTTTATCACATCATTAAATGAGATTTCTAGCCGTAATAAAAGAATGCTTAAAACCTTGCAGATGGCCGTCTTGCTAGGTTCACATCCAAGTGACATTTTGCTGACCAGAGAAGGTCACCAATAAAAAGAACAAGTGCTTGTTTGATTGTCAAATCAAAAGATGGTCTATGTTCTAGATTAGAAGTGTTTTGGTGTGTTAAAAAAGGAAACTAAATATTGTGTTGTAGTAAGAGTGTGTTCTACAATACATCATAAACAATGCATGTTCAGAGCTAAAATTTGCCTTAAAAACTCAAATCTGCTATACCAGCCTTGGACAAATCCCATCAAGAACTAGGAGCCAGCACTATGCAACCTGCATATGACTATATAGGTAGTTGAAAGACGCATAGTTAAGCAACAGTTACAAGGAAAACATTTATTCTGTTAATTTACCAGACTTTATTTTAACAATAAAATAAAAATACAGAACAGACTATTACTTTACTGGTAGAGCAACTTTAAACTATAATTAAAAAAGTACCAAATGTTCCAGTGGGTTACTTGCCTTTTGGTAGCTGCGCTTATTACTCATGACACAGACATGTCAGGGTCCTAGAGCTGACCAATGTTGGTTTAAGAAAGGGAAAATTTATGCCTGCCATTTTCCTCCACCATGCTGATAAAGATATTGCTGGTGGGGAGAAGGGCAATAAAATGCTAGAGCTATGGTTAGGTAAAACCAACACCACATGAAAACATAGCAGCTAATGTGACCATATTGAAAGCCATTGAGAGACTGCGCTATATCCTTTTTTTTTCTTTAAATTTGCTGTCCATGTTAATCTTCCCAGAAACACCCAACACTTCCTATATATGACAGAAACCAAAAAACAGAATGTACAGCTATTAGATGATTTGGAATGCAAGCTAAGGTGAAGCTGTAATGTTTGGCATCGGTACCTTGGGCAAAAATAGTAGCTTTGGTAAGGAGAAGGTAAGTATAGATTGAAAGAGGTTAATTCAATGTTAGTTCAGTGGTATTGGCTAAGGTTAGAGATTTGGTTAAAATTTGAGGCTGAACTTAGGGCTAGACTACATTAAGGTATAATGTTAACATTTAGCTGAAATTTAAAGTCAGCAAACTTATCATTTGTCTCATAAGGGAGATTTAGCCTCATTTCCTGACCTGTAGATTCAACATGAAGTAAGATATCTTTCCAGTGTAAAGGATATTTTCTCTTAAGCCGGCCATAGATGGTAGTTTAAATCTCGCCCGGTTCAGTAGGGACCAGCTGAGATTTGAACCATCTATGGGCAGGCTGATTGTATCCAATTCAATTGTTGTATGACTTGGGTACAACAAGCCTGTCAGATTTTTCATGGCTATAGCAACTAGCAATAACCACTGTGTTCTCCTGGCTCCCTCCTGCCCAGAGAACACAATGTGGTTGATTTACTAAAGGCAAATATACTGTGCATTGCAAGTGCAGTTGCTCCAGAGCTTAGTAAATGAGGTAAAGCTTCACTTTGCAAAGAAAACCCAGTCACATCCAAGAAAAATTAAAAAACAATTTTTGCTTGCACGATTGGATGATAGAAATCATCAGAGCTTCCCCTCAGATCTAGAGCAACTGTACTTGCAGTGCACAGTATATTTGCCTTTAGTAAATAAACCTCCATAGCTCCACGGGAGGGATTCCCCCATCAACACCGACTGTGCTGATGGGGAAATTGAGCGATTTTCTTTCCTTTAACCCATGGATGCATGAAAGAAAATCGCATCATCTATGGCCAGCTGAAGACAGTTGTTACAGGAGCACTGGAAGATTTTCCCTTTCTTCCGGTTCTGGTGGCAACTTAAAATTTTGGATTTACCTTCACTTTCATTTCTCATAACATTGGTGATCAGAGCAATTGGAGAGTGAGCTAGAACACATAAAGCAACAAAACACCACAGTAGCTCTAATTCCCCCAAATATATATCCATACTTTTGAATTTTAGAAAAACGTTTTGCCTTTAGTTATAGTTTAAGTCTTGAGAGTTAACATTTAGGGGTATGTTATGGTGATACTAAGTGCTGATGTCAAGGTAAATGTAAAAGACACAAAGGGGTTTATTTACTAAAGCTGGAATGTGCAAACTCAGGCTCACTTCTGCATAGAAACCAATCAGCTCCTAACTTCAGCTTATTCAAAACTCGGAAGCTGATTGGTTTCTATGCAGAAGTGAGCCAGATTTTGCACTCTCCACCTTTAGTAAATAAACCCCTTTGTGTCTAAGTTCTGAAGTTAATTTAGGGACTAAGTAATGGAGTTAATTTAGGGGATAGTTTTTTTTAAAGCTTAAACCTTTATGTTTGTTAGTTTTAGATACAGTGGTGAGGGATTAGAACTTCTGTTAAGTCTTTAATGCCTCCTGGGAGAGTCACTCCCTATTTGTCCTGGGGACTACAGTGGCTGGGAGTGAAAGTGAGGAAAATCCGAAAACTTTTGAGTATTCACCACAAGAGGAATCAAATCCAGCAGCAAGAACTACTACCTAGCATCAAATACTTAGCATGGAAAATCAATATATCAAAGCAAAGGCAGTGGAAGCAGCCAATGTGGTTTTGTAAAAAGAATGCTTGACTGAAGAATGAAGAGTGTCTTTTTATACCCCATGCCCCAGTTCACTAACATTATGTGTAATGCTGGCTATACACCAATAAATTTAGTTAGAAAGTTTTTGTTTCAAGAATGTTTATTCAATTGTATAATCATTAGTGGGCTCAAATTGGCATTTGTTTTAAACCACAGTGATGAGAAAATTCATAGGTGCAGGATGAAAAATTTTTTTTGAATGAAAAATTTGTAACAGTGTATGAGGTTTTTGTTTTGGAAAGTCCATTTATTCCAAAAGCAAACAAATTTGAAGTACTTTGGTATGACCTTCATCATGTCATTGAATGTATTGAGAATTTCCATGCAAAATGTTCACTTGGAAAATGTACTTTCCATCCAACTTTCTACTAAATGTTCAGTCCATGACAGATTACTGTTATGAGATACACATGCTTCATGCTTACTAGTAGCAAAATATAGATTCTCTGAACAGTAACAATTGGTCAACATTCGAGAAATGAAAAGTAATTTATTGAAATAATGTATGGTCTGAATTCAGTATTTTTTCTAGTTAGGCAAACATGAATATAAGTGCTTGAAGCAAATGTAAATAAATCAACTTTTAAGCTTATTGTGTAGTTAAAAGCTTTTATATACATGCAGCATTTCATATGAAACAACCGTTCTATGGAAGAGACAAAAGAGGGCAAAAACAGGCTAATGAACGGTTTCTTAGGATATGCGCTGGTCTATGAATCTAACAGAATAGGATGCTTCTTAAAAGCATTTTTAAACTGCGAATTGCCTCCCTCTCCAATCATGAAGAGATTGAAAACAAAATGGTCTGAAAATGCTTTGCAGGCAGAAAAACATCAAATTAATTCTAAATATAATGAAGCAACAGACAGAATAAGTACTGTGGATAGGATTACGCACGACAAGACAGTCAAGATCTAAAATCAAATGAGTGAAAATAAAAAAATGCACATGCTCGAATAAAAATTTAGATAGTATTAAGTATGGTTAAACTAGCAAACGTCAAGGATACAAGTTAACAGAGACAAATGGCTACAATGTAACTACACAGTAAACATTCACTGTCTACATCAGGGTCTCAAAACCTTTTTTCCATCAAGGCACCCTTTAAAATTCTGCACATCTCGAGGCACCCATTCTAAAGTATAAAGTAGTTTTACATAACACAGCAACATCCACACATGTAGGACACCCAATGGTACTTATTCTTCCAAAGCAAATACACTTTTGCACATTGGTACTGACTAGTATTACAATGTTTTTCTCCGTCACTTAGCTAATGTGACCCCCAGTGCTGATGAAGAAGAATGGGGGAGATGCAAACAAAAATTCTGTGCAGGGGCCTAAGGCCCTCCTTTTCAACCGATGAAGACCCTGGATGTTAGGACGTCAACAGTTGGAAGCAGGGGCGGACTGACAACTCATGGGGCCCCCAGGCAATAGGGGATCATGGGGCCCCTGTGTCCTTGCCCAAACTGAAAAAAGCCTATGAAAAAGGTACCAGGGGCATCTCATGGGGCCCCCTACTGACCGCGGGCCCTCGGGCGGTGCCCAAGTTTCCAAATGGTCAGTCCGCCCCTGGTCGGAAGGTTGTAATGGTGCACAATGAAAACCTGTGACTAAAAGGAAGGCTTGATCCACCTGCAGGGTTGTGTACAATGTTTGGGCAATTTTTAGGCATTTTGCCAAGGCACCCCTGAAGAAACCTGAAGGCACCCCCGGATGCCTGGGCACTCTGATTGAAAAAGGTTGGTCTACATGATGCTTATGGATAAAATTGTTCTATGGTAATTGCAATGTTAAATGCAACCAACATTTGTATTTGCATACAAGCCTAATTTGCTTCCATAGAAAACTGCATATGAAACAATCAGTAGTTCCACAAATACACAGTTAAAAGCAAATGCCCCAAATAGGTAAAGCAACAGGTCTGCATTAATTCCCCCACCCCTCTCAGCAAAAACTTACCATTTCTTTGCTTCCCTGCTGTTTCATTCATCACACAAACCTGAAGAAAAAAACCCCAAAACTACGTTTGGAGGAGCATGTGACAGGGCTGGGCTAATCAGCACCATCACACAGGGAGTGCTTTGCCCAGTGCAAGCTAGGACCTCACTGACTTACAAAGGGCTGTTTGCTCCCTGGGACTAAATGGAGTCAAAGAAAGCTTAATATACAGTATGTGTCTGTGGGGGTCTGCCTTAAAATAAACCTGTTGCTTTACTCTGCATTGGAAAATCACGGATTCCCTTAGGTGGTAGGCAAATATTAACAAAACTTAAGCTTGGCCTCACCAGCTTCCACCTTCTAATTTTACCAATAAAGACCAATATGGAGGTTTGGTAGAAGGCATTGCCAAGCTCATATGTTGCATGAAGAGTCCATAACAGTTGCCCATGCCAATGGATCTACTGGATAAGCGTGTTTCACTGTTAATGCACATCTGTTGTTTTTTTTTTTATGCAGCTCAGGTATGTGGCAGGTTTTATTTAAAGCAGCCCTAACAGACTACTAAAGTTTTGTAATTGCCAGCATCTCTACACAGAAGTCCTTATCCTAAAGTCATACTTAAAAAATATATTCATCTGTCAGAGCTAAGAAAATATGACTGCACCTACACAGTGTATACGCTGGGATGATTGGGTAGGTTTGATATACTGGAACTCAATTAGTGGCGTAAGCTGGGGTTCAGGAACTCCACCCTCATTCCTCCATAGGCATAATTTGTTCAATAGGAAGAGGTACAGTATTTATGTTTGTATAGCGACTGTTTGTTCAATGCACACCTGGCTAGCGCTGTATGTCAGTAGGTAACTTTAGAAAGTTTGGTAACATCTAAGGGTGGATCAGCTATGTCCACTCCATTTTCCTTTGTCTGTACTATACTTGGGCTTAAATTAAAGTTAATATCTGATGTTAAGTGCATGTAGATTTGAATACAGTTGGGAAGGGTTAAACCCATTAGTTTATTTTTTGCTGTCTCTATTCCACTGGGAATTTCACTTAATACCTATACAAGGTAATATGAATTCGCCTCTTGAAGAGTTGTCACCAAACAAGTGTCCCTGTTGGAACATTTACCTTCACCTCTTGTTCTGGTGACAACTCAAAACTTGTGGATTTCCCATCACTTTCTGTTTCCGTGATAATGGTCACTAGGGCAAATAGAGAGAGTAAATCTACCAAGCAGGGACAATTTGACTATATTTATTTATTTCAGGTACTTATATAATGCCATCAATTTATGCAGCACTTTAAATATATATTGTACATTCACGTCAGTCCCTGCCCTCAAGGAACTTAGAATCCAAGGTCCCTAACTCACATTCATACATACACATACTAGGGACAACTTAGACAGGAGTCAATGAACCTACCAGCATGTCTTTGGAGTGTGGGGGGCAACCGGAGTACCCGAAGGAAAGCCACACAGGCACGGGGAGAACATGCAAATTCCAGGTGGGTGGTGCCATGGTTGGGATTAGAACCGATGACCCTAGTGCTGCTAGGCAGTAGTGCTAACCACTTAGCAACGGTGCATATTTAATTAGATTTTTTTTTTAAATAATAAAAGAATGGCATATATGTATTTACAGGCCTAAAAATGCGTCTCTCTCTCTCTCTCTCGCTATATATATATATATATATATATATATATATTAATTAAAGTGATTGTAAAGGCATTTTTAAAAAAATAAAACAAAATAACAAAAAATAACAAACATGTTATACTTACCTGCTCTGTGTAAAGATTTTGCACCTCTTCTCGGGTCCTCTGCTGGTGCCCCTGGCTTCTCCCCTCTGCCGAATGCCCCCATACCAGATCTCCATAAGACACAAAGAGTGCAGCTCAGCCCCTCCCCCACTCTCAGTACCTGGGAGAGCCGCTGCTTTCATGTACAGAGCTGGATCGAGACCGAGCTTGGGTAAGTATTGGGGGGGGGGGGGGGAGCTGCACACTAAAAGTTTTTTTTTTACCTTCATGCATCAAGGTAACAAAAACCCTTCAGCCTTTAGGACCACTTTAACAATTGATAACAAAACAATGTGTTATATCTGCTGCAACTTGTTACTGACTATACAGTACACGGTGAAGATAAAAGGGATATTAATTTTGTAAGACCACACAGCTGCTGTAATATTGCCTGAGGAATCATACATCAGAGTGACACGCTCAAGTGTTTTTTTTTTAATGACAGTGGGCTCAAATCATATTAATGAAATTATTGAATAAATCATTTTACTATTTCTTGCACATTTTTCTGTGAATCATCTGAATATGTTTCATTATTTTGTACAAAATACCACTCATCAACTAAGACAAATAAGAGGTAGCATACAAAAAAAACAATGAATACATAAATTATATAAACAGAGGATTGTGAACTCTTAACTTATTATGCTCCAAGAGTAATAAATAGCATAATGTGTAAATACTCTATCTCGTCTACTACTGCATTCTAAAAAATAAAGTAATATTAAAGCTGAACTCCAGGCAAATAGAAAAATATACAGATGAAATGTATACATGACAACGGTTTTATCTGCCAAGGATTTGTACTTCTGTCCCTCAAATCCTGAGATTTGACACAGCTCTCTGACACAGTAATGCCCAGTCTGTAAGGGCAGGAGACCTAACTTTTCTCTGGTGCAGTTCAGCAAGTCCTCATGCACACTGGACATTTTTACAGCGGCTGTTTTTGGCTTTTGACGTTTTTTTCCTACAGCCAGTAAACCCCCCAGCATGTTAGCCTATGTGTCCATGCACATATAGACTGTAATCAACATTTTTTGGCAGGGACGTTTTTTGGCTGGAAAAAAAGCCCAGAACTAGTGGGTTTCTAGAGGAGTTTTTTTTAGCTGTAAAAACACTCTAATGCTGAAAAATGTGGTAAACCGCGGCAAACCAATGTTTTTGGACTTTTTTTGTTAAAAAAAAACCTTTAAAAATACAAATGCGGCAAAACGCTAATACAAAAATGCTAAAAAACCTCACGTTTTTAACATGACTTTAGACAGCTAACGTTACCAGCGTTATTAAAATGCCCCGTGTGCATGGAGACTAACACTTATAGGTCTCCTCCCCAGCTCTAGCCTATCATCAGGTTTCCTGCATTGCAACACCACTAATTGGCTTCATGTGCTGCTTCTTCCTCTCCCAATCTGAGCTCTGCTGTACTGTGTACTACAAGAGGCTGATACAGAGTCTAATTCAGGTATTTATCCTGTTTATATTTAAAGTAGACCTTCAGTCACTCTCTTAGGTAGCTCCAACCCATGCCTCCCCCCCCAGGACAACCAGTATGGTATGTGCATAGATGTGCCAAAGGCCACTGCTCATACTTCAGGTACAGGAAAAAACCCTTTGGCACATCAGCGCACACGCATGTGATTCCATATGCATGTGCAGATATGGCAAAGGTTTGGAACTTCCCTAATAGTGGTCTTCCTCGACGTTTGGGGAAACCTGTGTGTGTGCAGAAGCTCTGCAACACATCTATATACAAGCATGGGAGTGAGTGGAAAAAAACCCATAATTCTTAAAGAGGTGAGAAATGTGGAAGTGCAATTTAAAATCAAAAATAAAAAAAACCTATATCTAATTGTAAGGCTCAAAGCACACTAGCATTTGTGTAAGCTCCTAGAAGCTGTTAGCATTTTTTTCTGCTCCTAGCAGCTAAAAATAGTGTTTTTTTATGTGTCTATGCACACTAATTTAGGCTGTTAACATTTTTTGAGCTTCAACTTCCAAGATCAGAAAAAAATAGTTTTTGTAGAGTTTTTTTTGAGCATTTTTCCAGAAGAAAAAAATACTGAACACTCCTAAGCGCTACTAAAACGCTAACAGCTTTTTTCCAGCTCTTTTCTTTAATGTACTGTAAAAAAATGCTAATAAAATGCTATCGCTCCTAAAAACTACTAAAATGCTACTAGAATGCTACTGTAAGCTGGCACAAAAATGCTATTATCAGCATTTTTCATCCAGCGTCTTTTCTAGTTTTTTTTGAGCTTATAAAGGAGCCTTTGGGAAGGGGGGGGGATGGGGCAACTTTAGGGTGTAGGTCCCCTTTAAAAAAAACTATATATTAATGCATATAGAGTTGCATTAATTTCTGTAATTTATATCTGCCTAGAGTTCAGCCTTAAAAAATGTGAATTACATATAACAGCTTATATCAATGAAAGTAGTTGTAGAGAGTTGCCATGGCTCCTCTCTAATGCCTCCAATAAAATATGACCCTTATGGTCTTTAGAGATCGATACCTAAACAACACACCAACTAGAACCAAAAATTTTTTCTTCAAGTCAATGTACTTTGTGTTTAAATTCCATAATACAAGGTCAAAAGAACATTTTTTCCTCATCACAAAGTAACAAAAGCAGAACACATTGTGTTAATCGATCCTACATGTCACATAATGCTTCCCACACAACAACATATGACAATTACAAGAGAGAGCAGGTGAAATGAGGAGCACAATTTTTGTGAAGGATCATCAGAGCCACCAATGCAGGCAGGAGGGGTATAAAGACCATGAGCCATGCAGGACATTGTGGCAATGCTTAAAGGACATGCATTTGTCACCATCCAGGTTAGTAACGGTGAAACTTGCAAGGGTTAAAACCTTTAAAGCCGCACGCTGTAATACTTGTACTGCTAGCAACCACACTATATGACAGGGAACACATGCCACAAATAGGCATAGAAGGAGCAAAGTGTCAGTACACAAACAAGTAACAAAAAATATATACACAAGTAAAACAGAACAACAGAGATTAATGGCCAAAGTCCCAAAGCAAGCCCATAGCTACCTACCCGTACTGATCAGGTTGATGCATCATTGGAACCTGAGAGTTGCCATAGTTGGGATGCTGTGAGGAAAACATGGGGCGTCCACCAGCCCCAGACTGGCTGGGATAAGCAGGCAACCTAATGTATGGTGGCCTAAAGCAGGACAAAAGAACAAGCTTTGTACTATAAATCAAGAAGCCAATTAAATTCCACCATGGAAAATACCTAAACATTAAATCTAAATATCAAGATAATGATCAGGAAACCCTAGCATTTAAAAAACTAGTAATTGAAAAACAAAAATAAATCTAATTACCTCTTTGGGACATAATACCTATAATAGACTAGACCACTGTGCCTTAAACACTTTGAGTAGCTTTTGCAAAACATTTAACACAATTTTACACAGTACACAATTTGATAGGCACAGTGGTCTAGTATTAATTTGAATACCTAAAAGAAAGCAAAAGGATTTTTGGACATCTTGGCAGGGGTGATTTAGATCTGAGATGAGATTTTGGTTAAAGCTAGGCCTTATGCCTTCAAAATGCGTACTGTTAATACTCTAGGGTTTAACATGGAATGCCAGGCAAGAGCACAGATTCAGAAATGTGGCAATGTATAAACAGATTACAAAATCTACAGATACCCAATGCTGCTCCCCAAACGCAAAGTTAAGTAAAGCGTCTGTGCAGCTGATAAAAAAACATTTTTTACTGTGGCACGGGTCAGTGCCTTTAGCATCTGGAGGATACCATGATTTTGGGGCTAGGTCATAGTGTTCCCTCATGGTGGGCCAACAGAGACGTTGGCGCTGGCTAATTAGCTTCTGCCCTGTCCACCAACCTGCCAATTACATCAATGGTATGCCAGGAGATGTAGTCCTGGTGCCTAAGATTTGCAACTGTCAGAGCTGACGACAAGGAAGTGGCCTCCATATTAGAGGACAACGTTGTTTGGAGGTCCAGAATGCTCTAGAAGAAATTGGAACAGACATGCAGGAAAATCCAGGTGCCTGTTTATGCATAGAGCAGGATTTTGATAACCTTTTTCTGTGGCCACAAGTTTGCTCTGGGTTCCTCTAAATAATTCTTGTTGTATTGTATTGGAGCGCATTTATACTGAAAAACAATACACAACTCCTTTTTTTTAAATGCAGTGCACCACGATGATCTTGTTGCAGCCTACTGTAATAGTGTGTTGGAGATCTGGCAACACATGATTCTAGCATGTGTTCCCACCAGGGCTTTTGTTTCTCAGAAAATAGGTGCAGGAACTCAACCATGACCCCCCCAAACCCTCTTCCTTCCCCACACACCCCCCCTGAAAAACCGCATCAAATAGTGGGTGTAGTCAAATTTCACTAACAGTGGGAGGGTCTTAAAGGGGCAATAAATACCAGGAGTGCATTAGGTACACAGTGCAGCGTTCGGGGGAGGGGTGTTACACACAGAGTGCAGCATTCAGGGGTGCACTACACACACAGTGCAGAGTTCAGGGGTGCGCTATACACATAGTGCAGAGTTCAGGGGTGCGCTATACACATAGTGCAGAGTTCAGAGGTGCACTACACACACAGTGCAGAGTTCAGGGGTGTGCTAGTGCGCTACACACACAGTGCAGGGTTCAGGGGTGTGCTAGTGCGCTACACACACAGTGCAGAGTTCAGTGGTGCACTACACATATAGTGCAGAGTTCAGGGGTGTGCTAGTGCACTTCACACATAGTGCAGAGTTCAGAGGTGCACTGCATTAAGAGTGCAGGGTTCAAGGGTGCGTTACGCACAGAGTGCAGAGTTCAGCCTAGTGCCTCCTCGCACACTGTTGGTGGCTCTGCTTCTCTCACTTGCAGGGAGAATAACCAGTAAGGGTGTCTGCATCCGCACTGCACCCTGGGCACCTGCATCTCCCTTGTCCCCAACCTGCACTCAGTGGGAGCTGTTGGGAAACACGTGATAGTGGTGAGCAAAGGCCTAAGCCAGAGGTGGTGGAACGGAGTTCCATTAAGCTGCAGCTGAAAAAAAGCCCTGGTTCCCACTAAGCCAGGGGTGGCCAACCTGCGGCTCTCCAGCTGCTGCAGGACTACAAGTTCCATCATGCCTCTGCAAGTCAGTAACTTCCCATCTTTGCAATGCCTCATGGGAAATGTAGTTCCACAACAGCTGGAGAGCCACAGGTTAGCCATCCCTGCACTAAGCAAACATGTGAAAGTGCCCTTAAATTAGCATCCTACAAATTTCAGATACAAAACCCATTATTTCATGTATTTTGAAGGGATATATGTTATATTTTCTATTCATTATTTATGGTCTATTTTCAACCACAGTTTTTACAGAATTTTATGATTATTACCCATTTAGCCCTATTTCTCTTATAATATATATAGTGTCAATGGGAAATGGACCCTTTTTGCTTATTCTGATGGGGAAATGCTGATACAAATATTGCCATGCCCATGTGAGCATTGTTTAGATAGAATAAAGTAACTAAACAAAGTTCTATAGTTCACTATGTTCTCATTGTTTTTTTTATATTTTCAATAAAGGGGAAAGAAATATTTAAGCATGAACTGCAGTGGAAACCCAATCTACATTGACTGCTACAATACCCTCAGGAAAAAAAACCTCAACAATAATAATCTATGAGAGAACAGAGTCCAGTGAGAAAATAATTTATAGTGTCCTGTTTATGTGCCACAACAGACAGTAATAATAAATGTATTCTCTATGGTAAAGATATAATGAATATTATTTGCAATGACATTAATAAGTGTTTATGACTAACTATTTCCCAGCCTCTGTTGTAAAGAATTTGTAAGGGAAGGGGATAGCTAAGCGCAAAAATTAATGTTTCCTCTATTGTTTGCTGAGGGCCACCATTTATCTGTCGCGTTTTATTTGCACAATTTAACACATACTTGGGTAGCTTGGCCACAAAATATCACATTACTATTTTGAAGCAAACCTAGTAGAAACAAAAGACTTAACAAAATATAGTTAAGGAGTCCTAGGGGAAATTAGTAACCAATACCTTGAATGTACAGCTTCCCCAAAAAACTTCTCAAAAGATAATGGCTACTTATACTTCTTCTACAAACTATGTATTTTAAGAATTATCAAATGATTTGTTTTCGTTTATATAGCAATGGAAAAGAGAAGAACCAACTGTGCTGCAACATTCTCAAAAAATTCAGTAAAATCTTGATCTAACACCATGGAACCAGGAAAGTTCTTATTTATAGAATACTATAGATTATTGCCTACATGAACAATGAAAAATCCAGCTGCTATTTTTTTCTGTATAAATTTTTTTTTTCTACATAGGCATTTAAAAAATAATGTTTTCCCCACATTTACATGCTAACCTCAACCTCAAAGCATCCCTGGCAGTGTTCTTGTTTTTGCTAACCCCATCACTGTCACCCTAAGAACTTATACAGTCATGGCCGAAATTGTTGGCACCCTTGATATTTCTCCAGGAAATCATGTATTTCTCACGAAACGTATTGCATTAACACATGTTTTGCTATACACATGTTTATTCCCTTTGTGTGTATTGGGACAAAACAAAAAAAGGGAGGAAAGAAAGCAAATTCGACATAATGTCACACAAACCTCCAAAAATGGGCTGGACAAAAGTATTGGCACCCTTTCACAACTGCGGATAAATAAGAATGTTACAAGCATGTGATGCTCCTGTAAACTCACCTGGGGCAAGTAACAGGTGTGGGCAATATAGAAATCACACCTGAAAGCAGATAAAAAGGAGAGACGTTCACTTAACCTTTGCATTGTGTGTCTGTCTGTGCCACACTAAGCATGGACAACAGAAAGAGGAGACGAGAACTGTCTGAGGACCTGAGAACCAAAATTGTGGCAAAATATCAACAATCTCAAGGTTACAAGTCCATCTCCAGAGAACTAGATTTGCCTTTGTCCACAGTGCGCAACATTATCAAGAAGTTTGCAACCCATGGCACTGTAGCTAATCTCCCTGGTCGTGGACGGATGAGGAAAATTGATGAAAGATTGCAACGCAGAATAGTCCGGATGGTGGATAAGCAGCCCCAAACATGTTCCAAAGACATTCAAGCTGTCCTGCAGGCTCAGGGAGCATCAGTGTCAGCGCGAACTATCCGTCGACATTTAAATGAAATGAAACGCTATGGCAGGAGACCCAGGAGGACCCCACTGCTGACACAGAGACATAAAAAAGCAAGACTACAGTTTGCCAAAATGTACTTGAGTAAGCCAAAAGCCTTCTGGGAAAACGTCTTGTGGACAGATGAGACCAAGATAGAGCTTTTCGGTAAAGCACATCATTCTACTGTTTACCGAAAACGGAATGAGGCCTACAAAGAACAAAACACAGTACCTACGGTAAAATATGGTGGAGGTTCAATGATGTTTTGGGGTTGTTTTGCTGCCTCTGGCACTGGGTGCCTTGACTGTGTGCAAGGCATCATGAAATCTGAGGATTACCAAAGGATTTTGGGTCGCACTGTAGGGCCCAGTGTCAGAAAGCTGGGTTTGCGTCCAAGATCCTGGGTCTTCCAGCAGGACAATGACCCCAAACATACGTCAAAAAGCACTCAGAAATGGATGGCAAAGAAGCGCTGGAGAGTTCTGAAGTGGCCAGCAATGAGCCCAGATCTAAATCCCATTGAACACCTGTGGAGAGATCTTAAAATTGCTGTTGGGAAAAGGTGTCCTTCCAATAAGAGAGACCTGGAGCTGTTTGCAAAGGAAGAGTGGTCCAAAATTCCGGGTGAGAGGTGTCAGAAGCTTATTGATGGTTATAGGAAGCGACTGATTTCAGTTATGTTTTCCAAAGGGTGTGCAACCAAATATTAAGTTAAGGGTGCCAATACTTTTGTCCAGCCCATTTTTGGGGTTTTGTGTGACATTATGTCATATTTGCTTTTCTGCCTCTGTTTTATATTTGTTCCAATACATACAAAGGGAATAAACATGTGTATAGCAAAACATGTGTTAATGCAATACCTTTTTTGTGTGAAATACTTGATTTTCAGGAAAAATATCAAGGGTGCCAACAATTTCGGCCATGACTGTATATATATATCTATCTATATATATATATATATATATATATATATATATTTATATCTATATATATCTATATATCTATATATATAGATATATAAATAAAAATAAGTGTATTTTGGTGGCTACACTTAAGCAGCCCACACAAGGAGCAAACTTCTTTCTTGCAACCATGGAAAGAAATTTGATCGATTTCCCCATCAACATGGTCAGTGTTGACAGGGATAGTCGTCCCAGCTGGGAGAAGACAGTAATTATTGCTAGTGTCTGTAACAGCTGCTAGCGATAGTCACATGTAAAATTCAGCAGGCTGGTTGTACCCAAGCTGATTGATTGATCAATCGACTTGGTACATTCAGCCTGCCCATACATGGTTCGTATCTTGGCCGATTCCTGCTGAGCCGACCGAGATTCGAAACCATGTATGGTCGGCCTTACACTTCCACTACACCTATGGTGGACAGCCATGGTTGTTACACAGGCTGGACTTCAAAGACATCTGCCTTTGTTCATCTTGATGAGACTAGTGGTTTACATAAGATAAGGTTGTTTTGCTTTGTCACACGAAGTGACAAGGACACAGCATTTCTGATAGGATCAACAGATATTTTCTGTAGTTGCTGAAAACAGTCCTCTCTTGAAAAATGAAAAATAATGCAAGATACCACCTCTAAGGACTGATAAGCTGAAACCTTTTGGTTTTTGGGGTTAAATTACATTTAAACGGTTTCTGGTTAAACTCCAATATTTTTGTGATAATGGCCCTTTAACAGTTCTCCTTTTTCTCCCACTGTCAACATCTGATTTTTTTCCATGTTTGCTGCTGACAACAATATTTTTTACAGACAGAAAACACCCAAAATTTCCAACAACAGCTACTATTTGCTGACTATCTGTTTAACTAAATTTCTATCAGGGCATGTTCTGGATTAATGGAAATGAGGTTAGCTGCTTTTTTCGCTAAATGAAAAATTATGAGAAAAGTATGCATAATGTCATTTAAAAAAAAATGAATTCAAATAAGCCATTAGAAAGCCTAGCATTGTAAATGCCATTAACATGTCTTGTGATTCAATGCCTCAGCTGAGAATTTTTGGACTTTGACATGAATTTTCCTGCCTCAGAATAAACATCTTCATGCAGATTATTTTGGCCTTGTTCTGCTGCTTACATGCAGAGGAGGTTATTTGGCAACTATGTTAGCATTGCTTTAGATAGGAGGTTGAAAAGGCCAAACAAGCGTTGCAAACAAATATAGGTTGATGTTCCTAACTACAAAACATACAATTATAACAACATGGTGGGTGACAACTGGCTCAAAAAGTCACATCACCCAAAAGTCTATGACCTTATTGGTGTGCATCATTTACAATGCACTTTATGCTCATTATACCTATTTCCATGGAATTAAATTTATCTCAACAAAAAGGTCTAGAACTGAAGATATATTAACATTATGGGGTTGATTTACTAAAACTAAAGCACTCAGAATCTGGTACAGCTGTGCATGGTAGCCAATCAGCTTCTCACTTCAGCTTGTTCAATTTCACTTTGACAATAAAACCTTGAAGCTTATTGGTCACTATACACCTATACTAGTTGCATCAGATTTTGCAAGCTCAAGTTTTAGTGAATCTCCTATGTTTACTGGTCTACTTTGGGGGACAGAATAAGGGGCAAATGCTGCTAAAAGGTGGGTAAGGTCCTTTTTTTTTCTTTTTTAGAAACACGTAAAAGATCAGCTTGAAATAAACAATATTATCAATAGGTATTAATCTTTTACAAAATTGTTTCTACATTTACTCATTCCATATGGAGACTGTTTCTGGATTGTTGGCACTACAAAAGGCTGGGCTTTATTCCTTCTCCTCAAAGTGTATTCAAATCTATAAGTTGGCCAAACTCATTGAAACTAAATCACTCTCGTTTTGTTGATATCTTATTTCATCTATTGGCAAGCTGGGAGGTAACGTGATGGGATCCATCAATGAATCCTGCCTCTATTGGCTTATCTTTAGCCAATCTCTACTCTACCAAAAAGATGGAAAAGTAATTATGTCACATCAAAATGATTATAGGGTAAAAACTCTAATAAGACATGAAAATATGTGCTCAACACATAAAATAAACTGGACCATACTGGTATGTTTGAAAGTCTATAAAAACTGCAACTTCCTTAACTAAGGGATTCCACAAAATTCATACCTGCAGTGAGTTTGAACATTGACGTGCATACATGCACACTTGACGTGACACCTTGGTCAACCATTTTGTACCTCTGGGAACTTCAATCATTCTTTAAAGGGAGCATGACATGAAATCAAAAGACAGGATCTCTGCATTTGAAGCAATCAACAAGCAGTCTGCATCACAGCAGTCCAGAATTTTGCTGCAGACCATGTAACAAATAAGTTGTGTGGCCAGTTATTGCAGCACCTCTGTTGCCAGATACAAACTGCAAGATAAAAATAATCTGGTAATCACTGCTGCAAAGATTCTGAAGTGACGTGGACTCAATAATGCTAACTCCCCATGCACATGCACATGTCACTATGTGTAGAACAAGTGTTAATTTATTCACACATACCTGTTTTGAGCAGAGTTAGCCGCTGCCTGCATCACTGCAGCTGCTGCCTCCTGTGCCTTGCGGTTTACAGAAGGTATGGGTGGTCCCATCCCTGGAGCACCCTGCTGTGGCATGCCAGGGGAAATGGGGGTTATATTTGCCATGTTTCCAGGATACGGTCTGCTTTGTACTGTGCTACCTGGCATTCTGCCCATGTTCATCGAGCCGCTGGGTCCTTGTCCATGTATCTGGTTATTAGTGTTCACACTTATTCCGGGGCCTGGACCATTGTAATTTGTGGTTGGTACGCCAGAATATGATGGTGGCCGAGAGTAATTACCTTTAATAGAAATAAACCAGCATTAAAACAACTGCACATATTTTCATATCGACATATACATCTATTCTAAATAACTTGTTTTTTTCAGCTATGTACATCCCAGGTGCATTAAACAAATGCCCAAAGTAACCAGAGAGAAAATCCTCTCTCAGCAAGCTGTAGCGGAAGAATCTTGCCCTCTGTGGGGAAGCAGTGATCTCTCTGAAGAGGTCCAACAAACCCCTACTGAGTCACAGTTATAGCTCTGCAATCAGCGAGGCTCATGCTCCCTGCTGATTGGAGAACTCTGTCAGTGGGCTTGTCAGACTTCTGTAAAGAGACCACTGCTTTAACAGAGAGAAAGGGTGCTTAGCTACAACACGCTAACAGGACACAGGCCTTTCTATTCTGTATGTGGCTGATTGTGAAAGAACACTAAGGACTCTTTTATACTGGCAGCTGGGGAGGGGGTGATCACCTGGATTCTAACATTACAGCCTGACAGGGCTATATACATAACATGCATTGTGACCACAGCAATTTTAAATCAGACTGCATAGTTTGACAGGCAAACTGAAATCAATGGGGCTGCACTGCAACTACAAGCCAAACATTTGAATCACAGCTGTAAAATTGCCATCCGGCAATTATTACGAAAAAACAAAACAAAAAAAAAACTAAAAACGCAGGTGTCAGGAGGAGGCAGTAACACTTCCTGAACAGATGTCAGCTGTCACCCTCTAAAAAGTATTACGCAGTAGAGCATTACGCAGTAAAGCTGGCCATACAGCGATCGATTTTTATTGATCAATTAGTGGTCTAATCGAAACAAAACTGAACGGATGCCCCCATCCACACAAAGGTGGATAGCTGCCCTATAGTATTCTGACAGCAGGGACTTCTCTGCTGTCAGAATATATTGATCAGCACTGCAGCCTATTGGCTTCAGTGGTGGTAGAGCAAACATTTTCCAAAATGCCTGTTTGTGAGAAGTCGATCATTAGATTGAACTCTCATGAACAAAACGCCTATAGATGGATTGAATTTCTTCCGGTCCCTGCTGAACTGGCCAAATTTTGCTCAATCTATGGCCAGCTTAAGCATTACAGTCTGTCTGAAAGAGCGCTAAGAGCTTTCCCACCTCCTTGTTTTGATGAGCATGGAGTGGATTTAGCTGATTTATTCAAAAAGTTCAATTGTGCATTAAAGTTTCAGTTCAGAATAAACAAATCCTTAACTTATTTTTCTGTTGCAAAGCAATGAACTTGTGAAACTGTAAAATGTAAATAATATTTATGTAAACAGAGTTTTGTCAGTAGTACAATGAGTATTTTTAATCTTTCCTTATTAAATATTCTGCACATAGTTATTGATTCCAGGTAGCAGTACCTGATGACAGTTTTGATGTTTTCAGTCCAAGCGATTCAATGCCATATGCAAAATTTTTAAACTGATAAACATAGTCATCTATCACATTAAGGTGATCGCTCATGCTTTGTTTGGACATTCTAGAAAGCTTTAAAAAATGATGTACTGTAGTTATGCAAATAGTTTATCCTGTGTGAAAACGATTGATTTTAAAAGGCACTGCTTTATTGTCCTAGAAAACAGTGTCAGTTTTAACAAGCAAGAACACAATAGCATTTTCTGTTATTAAAAGTGTAGGTCTTGGCAAGAAAAAAAATCAGTACATCTCAGCTATACATTTATAGCACTACCCCCTTAGGAGTTGCTGAAGTTTTGGGTCCCCCATAGTCCTGCAAAGCCAGGCAACACACATTTTCACAAACTTGCATCCAGAAGTCAGTAACCAGTCCTTGAGCTTTGTTTTTGTAATTTTTTAAGGAATTGAGCTTGGATGGTGTAAGGGGTGTACGAGATGCCCAAAAGAACTGAGGACAACTTACTGAACTTTGTACAAGTGGTTACAGCAACAGTCTTTTCTGGAGAGCTAGCCAGCATCTCCTGAAAGACCATCCCAGACCCCAGATGCTCCTCTACCTGGGTGCCTGGTAGAATCCCTGAGCAAGAGATCCAATGTCTGTCATTTTAAGAAATAAGACAGTCCTGGGTGGTGGCTAATCTGGTTTCCCACCAGAGTGCTCCTTCCCCTATCTGGCCCAGGGGTTGCAGGTCTACTCACTCAGTCCTTCTCCTGTGTTGCTGGTGGGTCGGTGGCTGCTACCAGGCTTTTTAGCTGGGCTGCTCCTTCCCTGCCTCACAGGTGGTTCTCTCTCAGGGAGCTGAGGACATCCTGAGTTTTCCACCTTGCAAGGTTCTCTTCCTGTAGGTGAGCCCCTCTCCATCTGGACCCCCTCACAGGCTCCTGCCTCAAGCCTCACATCCTCCCTATCTTCCACCCGAACTCTTCTCCAGCTCCCCTGCAACTGAGCAGGCTCAGTTTGTCTTAAAGGCTGTCCTGGCCCCTTGCCAAGCCTCCTGTTGGGGATTGGCTAGGATTCTATAAAAGTACAGACCAGCCTCTCCTCAAATCTGCCTACTGCTTCTAGATCTTTCTCCAGAGTTCTAGAACAGGGGGAATTTCCAAAATGCTGGTCTGCAGAGCCTCTCAGTTCTGACTCAAATTTGACCCTGATAGCTATCACACCCAGGCTGCTACTCAGCCCTCCTAACAATTGAACTAGAGCTCCCCCTAGCTAACTAGAAGGGTGTTACACATCCATGCCTTTTCCCATGTTTCCGCTATTTAAAAGAAAGCTGCAAATACAGCAAAATACCTGTTAAGCCTGGCGGAAACTTGGTATGCTTCTATCATTCCGTTAGAGCTGACAACACAGCACTCTGCTGCACTGAAATCCAAAACAGCGTTGTTAGACCTGTCCATTTCATTCATCTGGACTACCAAACACCTCCTCCCATCAAAACATAAGGGGATGCTGTTTTATAGCCCAGTTAGATACAGGTGAACATGGCTGAAAATACTGCTTAGGAATTCTACAAAGCAGAGGCAGCAAGGAGACCATTAGATTTCAGGATTTAACAGGTATTTTTCTGTACCCACAGTGTTCCTAAAGCATAACTAAAGACAAAACGTTTTGTAAGTTTTGGACAGGGTGGGATGCATTAGAACACCTGTCAGGTTTTTATTGCTGTTTGTGCCCCCATTTGGGAGATTCACTCTCTCCATTTGTCCTTTTTACCATTGTCATTGAAACTGAAAGTAAAAAGAAACCCAAAACTTGGATTGTCCCCAGAAAAGTAATAGAGGGTAATCATCCAATGGGGACACTGGTTCTGGTGACCTGGGGGGCCCCCAAGGGATTTCTTTAATTTGTAGGAATTTCCTCTCACTAACTGTTTTAGCTATGGGACAGAAAGTGAAGGTAAATCTCTCCAATGGGACACAGATGGCAAAGAATGACAGGGGTTATAACTCTCCCTTACTCTATCCAACATGAAAAAAAAAATTACTATGGTTCTACTTTAAAGGGACAAAATAGGTGTAAATATACATGCATTGCAGAGATGTAGTACATATGAAAAAAAAAAAAAAACATTTTAAAGCAAACTTGAGCCTGAAACGGCCACAGGTGACTACTTGCTGTATGATAGCTCAACCTAAAAAAAAAAATTAGCTGTATTTGAGGAAACATCTACCCCATCACTTAACCCAAGGAGAGCAGGAAGAGCCACACTACCACTACTCATTCAGCCTGGACCGCTTTAATTTTTCTGTAAAACAGCCTTTTTTTCCAAGTTAGCCAGGCACCCTCCATCACAATGAACTACATGCAGGCATCATACATTAAATGGTTTTTGTGCCCAGTTGCCCCTGTAAGAAGTCCTACAACTTCATAAACCTTCAGCTGTGACCTTGTCCTAGTACTTCACAGAATGAGAATGGCATCACAGGTGCATAGACTGACATCACCATAGAATTCTGAGAATATATATATTTATTTTAACCAAAGATGTATATAGCTGCTCTAAATACTAAAAAAAGCATGGCAAAATAATTGAATTCAAATGAAGTGCCCCATCAAAAAAAAAAAAAATGCATGGTTTGGAAATATTTGTATGAATCTTGTACAAATTAATGTAAAATAAACTTTGACAAAAGCATGTTTTAGGGTAGCCTCAGAAACCCCGGCGGCTGAAAGTGGGTATTTTCTTTTAATTTATTATTGCTAACGCACTGTCTCTAGCCGGCAGCATGAACCCTCCGCTAGTATTTCGAGACATCAATCATTCAATCCCAGAACTCAAACACTTTAGTGAAGAGGTTAAAATTTGGGAAGAATAAAATGCACAAAGCTTTTTGAGGGGAAAAAAAGCTTGAGGGCGTAAGTTAACCTACATACATTTTTGTTCAAAACTTACTACTGAACTTAACAAGGCCTCTAAGGCAGCATGCCAGATTTCAAATCAAAGCTGTCACTGATCTTTTTATTTATTTTATTATTTAAGAAGAGAATGCACCTTGATCTTTTCATGAGCAGCATTGCTTATTATAGGCTTGTGTCAAAAGAGCTGGCAAAAATTACTATGCATTCTGTCCAAATAATCATAGTCACTGTGCACAGGGTTTCCCAGAGGAGGTGGTATGTCAGCTTAACTATTTAACTATTAGAAGAATTTATACTGTAGCTGAAGTTCAAAAGATATACATGAGCAGAAAATGAAATATTTCCAGAATATTAAAACACTGCAGTCCAGTATACTCAAAGGACATGTAGGCAGGTGCAGTCTGCGTTCTCCGCTACAGGTGGCACTCAACCGCATTGGCATTGCAGATGGAGAGAAAGTCAAAAGGAACATGGTTATTCTACGGTTTCCTGGGTCACTAGGGAAGCTATCAAGTTGAATGCTGCCACCCCAAGTGGCTCTGTTGACCAGCTTGGGTCGGGCAGAGTCTATTTCAGACCATGGCTCCCGGGCTTGGCACTCATTCTGCGTGTGGGTAGTGTAGGGACTGATCACCCATCTGTCAGGAACAGTGAATAGCAGAAGGGAGAGGTTCCAGATAAGTAGTATATGGGTAGGGACACGCTATCCTTCTTAGAAGCCTCCCAATTTGGGTATGGATTGGCTGGGCTGCATTTTTCCCCTCAAAACAGACACTGTCGGTACATCCGAGACCTGCTCTGCTACACATCACTGTTACATTCTGTGAGTGTTCCTGCTCAGATGCCTCCGCCCCGGGTTTGAACCTTTAACTTTATTACAAGTTCGGTTTCCTGCGACATGTTAGGACGAAACGTGTTGGGTGGAGTTTTCCCCGTGATGTCATCATGTACGATTTTATGATGCCATTGATGCCGTTTGGTGAATATATTGAGATGCTCATGTCTTTTTACGCTTTTAAGTGCGGTTCACGCCTATTAAATGGTATTTTTATATCTACTTTATGAAAGGTGTATTTTCTGTTTTTATATCATTGCATATGTACACCGTTGCACCTGCCTTTCACATCTGAGGAGTGGTATAAGTCATTAGTGCCTGGATTGATGTGACAGATTTACATTTGGTTTAATAGCCAAAGCAATTACTGACTACTCTGAATACGGGGGTCAGCATATCCGGGAAGCCTGCATTTTGCTTTCATGGTGGTGTTGGGTGACACTGGTGGCAATAAAAGATAATGGGAAGGTTATGGAATGTCCCTCCTACTACAGGGGACTATCATGTAGTTTTCACATTGGACAATTACAATTAGGTGTATGCTTTTTGAGACATTTCTTCACTGGAATATTTTATTCACTGTAAGGAATATCAATTAGATATTAATTTTTCTGTGTTTATATTTTTGTCTCCTTAACTGCTTCCACCCTATAGAAGAAGTATTGCTACAGGGCGGCACGGGTGCGCAAAATCACATATATATATATATATATATATATATATATATATATATATATATATGTGATTTTGCCTATCTGGGCAGAGGGTGCCATTCCCGTCAGCTCCTGCACAGTGCTTTGCATGGATGTGCTATTTACAGCCATGCAAAGCACTGTGCAGGAGCTGACGGGAGAGATCTGTATTGTTTACAAACAGTTCTCCCCCCTGTCGGAGATGATCAGCAATCACCGGCCAGGACCCGGTGATTGACAGCCTCGGCCGTGAACGGCAGTGGCACCCTCTGCCCAGACAGGCAAAATCACAGTGTGCTTACAGTGAAGCACAAACACACAGCCCCACAGTAAAACATACAAACCCCAGTTAAGCCTTCGATCGCCCCACATGCTTCCTGCCCAATGCCATTAGTACAGTGTCAGTGCTTTTTATTAGCACTGATCACTGTATTGGTGTCACTGGGGATGCCAGTGACACCAAGTCAGTTCCCCCAGTGCCAGAATGCCCACTGCAGTCCTGCTATAAGACGCTGATCACTAGTAAAAATAAAAAAACAAATCCCAGTATATATACCGCCATTTGTAAACGCTATAAATTTCATGTAAACCAGTTAATTTACACGTATTGGGATTAGACATGTAGCAGAATACATTTTGGCCTACATTTATGACAAAATTAGATTTTTTAATTTTTTTTACTAGACATGTTTAATAGCAAAAAGTCAAAAATATTGTTTCTCAAAATTGTCATTTTTCTTTTTATAGCTCTATTCGTGGAAAAAAAAAAGGACATAAATTTCATTTGGGTGCAGCATTGTATGACCACGTACTTGTCAGGTAAAGTAACGCAGCGACGAAACGCAAAAAATAGCCTGGTCAGGAGGGGGGGGGGGGGGGGGGTAAATCATCAGGAGAGCAAGTGGTTAACTTGTTTGTATTATATTTTTTATATTGTTTAGTTATTATTACAATTCTTTTGTGCACCTATATGCAATAGCACACTTGATATTGAAGATAAGGCACTGTAATTTTCACATATATTTGCAAATGTGTGCAACTAAAACTTTAACATGAACTGTTAGACAGGGAAATTTTGGTTTTATTGCAGGCTAGCTGGTAAGTGTGCTGGGATACTTTCTGTTGTTTCTACAGAGTAGGTATAATATTTAATTATTTTTTTTAATTTAAGCTTGAAAGAAAAATACTTTAATAACACTTTAAGTTTATCTGTGAGACTGTCATGTGTGGAGCAGTAATTAAGGCCTATTTTACAGAATTCATTGTCTGCAGGACATTTGCACATATATACGCACATATATACAGTGGGTAGGCAAATTTTTTATAAATAGACTCCAAAGAGTAAACACTTTGAGAGAACAGAGGGAAACCCAGAAAGAAGGTCAGTCATTTTCCTATGCCTTGTTAATCTATTAGCAATTGCTGGCTTGGACAGGAAACAGATGGCCTCAGACATTAAAGACAATGAATCCAGCAGCTGCTGGGCTGGTCCATATTAGTTGGACATGTCACAATGCCAAGCCTGGGCACCCACACACATATAGACACAGGGAAAGATGAAAAACCTGGCATTTTTTAAAATTCTGTCTGTGTCTCATTGGGGAACTTTTTTTCACTAAGGTGAACTGGGTAGGACGGTTAACATTGCTTGGCATAATACAGCAGAATACACATGACAAAGGACAGCACTCGATTTCTGGCAGGATCAACAACTATTTATCGAAAAAAATTATAATGTATATACACACACACTGCTGTGCAATATTTTAAAGGGTTACTAAACTCAGGACCCTGCATTCACTCTATCTGGTCTCACACAGAACATAGACATGCAATTATTTTAGTAAATATAAACTGCTAAATAAGTGAATAAGACAACATATAAAATGTTATAGTGGCGCTAAATTAATAGTGATGAGGTGATATAGACATACTTAGCATAAAATGTTAATAAATCAATCAAATGATAACAGTGAATTACTGTGAATACAAAAATTATATATAATAATCCAAAGTCCTCCTTCTTTGGAATCTACCACGTGCTGTCTAATAATAACCAGGTGCCTCAAAGTGTCCCCCACACGGATGTGCACTCACCAATAGTTGTTGCCTCCCACTTTCATGGTTGGCAAAATTCTCCAAATATAAGCGGATTAAAACCAATGGGGTACAACCATCATGAAGGTATAATGGTTAAAATATTAAGGATTCTATACATTCCAATGCTTATGTATCATACAAGCATGATATTCCTCTTTCCCATGATCACCATGTAAAACAAAAAGCAGAGAGGCGCTCCAATGGTGTAGTATTAAAACCAAGATCCTTTATTAATCCAAATGGACAATACTCACAAGCAAACAGTAGTAAAAAGCCCAGTATCATATTACTGAATAAGCCTGGAGTGACAGAAGACCGTGGGTGCTCTCACCACCTCCGGATTAGTGTTCACTGACGCCGTCGCGTCACTTGGGGTTCCAGTGACTGGAAACCGAAAGTGATGCGACGGCGTCAGGGAACACTAATCCGGAGGTGGTGGATTCCAAAGAAGGAGGAACAAGTTCTATGGCCTTTGGATTATTATATATAATCGTTGTATTCACAGTAATTCACTGTTATCATTTTATTGATTTATTCACATTTTATTGTGTGGTACTCACTATATCACCTCATCACTATTAATTTAGCGCCACTATAACATTTAATATGTTGTCTTATTCACTTATTCATTACGGTTTAAAGTGGCAGCACTTTTTTGTTTAATATATATATTTGTTGACTATATTTGATACACTAAGCGCAATTTAATACGTGTTGATAAATATCACATACATGTTTATTTAACACACTTATGTAATAAACTGCTAAATAACTTTTCTCATCAGCAGTTAGAGCTGCTTGTGACTTCTATCAGTGTTCAGCAGAGCACTAGATAAAGCTTGTAGGAGTTTTAATTCTGCTCTAGGAGGATGCAGAACCCCTGACCTCTGTCTCGACAGTGCTGATTGACCCTGTCCTGATCATATGCACTCTCCCAGGAAAATAAAAACCTCTCTAGCAATACACATCAAAATGAGCATGTGCAGAGTGTTTCCACACAATATGTCTTATCAGGAGATAAGAGAGGGGCACTGGAAGAAGGGGAGGATCAGAGAAGTCAGGATCAAGCAGCATTTTTACACGGTTCCACAGTGAGCATAACAAGCATGCTTTACTGCATATACAGACTGATTTTACTGTTGTGGGATTAGTAACACTTTAAGGCGGGTGTGAAAAGAATGCTGGAACTTAAGAATGCTTTCAGAAATGGAAGTGTTCATAGTTTATTTTTATCAAATCAACAAAATAGAAAGTAAATGAACAGAAGAGAAATCCAAATTGAAGCAATATTTGGTGTGACCACCCTTTGCCTTCAAAACAGCATCCGATCTTCTAGGTACACTTGCACTCAGTTTTTAAAATGAACTTGGCAGGTAGGTTGTTTCAAACATCTTTGAGAACTAACCACAGATCTTCTGTTTATGTAGGCTGCCTTAAATCCTGTCTCTCCATGTACTCCTAGACAAACTCTGTTGAGATTAGGGCTCTGTGGGGGCCAAACCATCACTTCCAGGACTCCTTGTTCTTCTTTATGCTGGAGATAGTTCTTAATGACATTGGCTGAATGCATGAGGTTGTTGTCCTGCTGCAGAATAAATTTGGAGCAAATCACAGGCCTCCCTGATGGTATGGCATGATGGAAACGTATCTGCCTGTATTTCTCAGCATTGAGGATACCATTGAACCTGACCAAATCTCTAACTCCATTTGTAGAAATGCAGCCCCAAACTTGAAAGAACCTCCATCATTCTGCACTGTTGCCTGCAGACACTCATTATTGCACCACTCTCCAGCCCTTTGGCAAACAAAGTGCCTTCTGCAACAGCCAAATATTTCACATTTTGACTCATCGACCAGAGTACCTGCTACCATTTTTCTTCACTCCAGTTCCTATGTTTTTGTGCAAAGTTGAGGTGCTTAGCCTTGTTTCCATGTCAAAGGTATGGCTTTTTTGCTGCAATTCTTCCATGAAGACCACTTCTAGCCAGACTTCTCCAGACTGTAGATGGGTGTACCTAGGTCCTACTGGCTTCTGCCAGTTGTGTGCTGATGGCACTGCTGGACATCTTCCAAAATCGAATGTATGTATGACGTGTCTCATCTGCTGCAACAAGTTTCCTTGGTCCAAAACTGTCTACGGTCCTCAACGTTGCCTAGATCTTTGTGCTTCTTCAAAACAGCACAGCACATCTTGAAAGTCCAGTCTGGTTTGAAATCTTTGCCTGGGAGAGACCTTGTTGATGCAGTATATCTACCTTGTGTCTTGTTGCTGTGCTCAGCCTTGCTATGGTATATGACCTGTGACATGAATCTGTCTTCCATAACCTCACCTTAGTAGCAGAGTTTGGCTGTTCATCACTTAATTTTAAGCCTCTGGCGCAACTGTTTGTTTTAGGTAATGACTGTGCTTCAACCTATATATGAAATTTATCATTAGCACCTGCTTATTATAATTGGTTAATCATACACTTGACAGTAATCCTACAAAATCCCTTACTTTGTGTAAGTGTACAAAGTGTGCAAGTAAAATAATTGATTCTGGTTTGAAGCCAAAAGGGTAGTCACACCAAATATTGATTTGATTGAGATTTTTCTTTGCTTTTTGTAAATTGATAAAAAAAAAACAATTAAAATAAGTATTTTTGAAAGCATTCTTACTTTACAGCCTTTCTTCACACCTGCCTAGAACTTTTGCATACTGCTGTATGTTAAAGCGAATTTAATAGTATAATTAACAGACAAAAAAGGAGCAAAAAGAAATAGTTCATTTTTAGGGTTTACATACACATAAGTAATATTGATTTTACATACAACAAGACTATCAGTTTGTGGAAAGAATTATTTCTGTCACATTCGAATACTCGAATATAGGTGTACAAGTTAATGTATGTTCACATTTAAGCTGTACTGTATCTGTAGGTTTATCTCTTGCCTTGTGGTCCATATTGGTTGATCTGAGGGCCATAAGTGCTGCTGGAGTTTCCTTGTGGAAAGCTGGCCATACCAGGATGTATCTGACCTCCGGGAGATGGATGCGGAGACATGGAAGGCCCAGTGTGCTGTGGTCCATATTGTGGCAACTGATGGTTTCTCTGCACACTGGGCATATAACCTACAATTAAAAAAAAAAAAATGATTGAAAAATAGATGATGCACCATTACTGGCACGAGGTATTGGAAACGTTCTTAAAGGAAAAGTACAGCCAAAGCTCTTTTTTTGGGCTGTACTTCTCTTTTGCATCACAGGAGTGCAGAAAAAACTGCACTCCTGTGCAGAGAGCGGCGGTGAGAACTCAGCAATCAGCAGTCAAATGATCACGGAGTTCTCACACTTAGAGCCACCGGGGGACAGATGCAGCACAAGACTGATGCTGCATCCACCTAAGTATAATTTTGCGGAAAAAAACCCATGCTTCCCTTTTAAGGTCGCTTTCACGCAGTTGTGCTGTGTTAACACATATACATTAATGATTGTTGCATTAAGGCAGTCCTTTCATTTGAATAGCCTGCTTATTGCACCAAGAAAGGTGCATGTACTTTTTTGTGAGGCAATGCACTACAATGCATGGTAGTAAATCACTGTGTGCTTTAATGGTGTGCAAAGAACAGCCAGTGGCAGAGTGAATTGGGGTGCAATTCAGGATTAATGGCACCATTTCACATTGCTGCATGTAATGCACAGATGATCACAGCGCAATGGAGTGAAAGTACCATTGTGTGCTGCACCATTTAAAACATGCTAAATTGGCTACAAATATAATAACACTACCTGTTAAAAAAAGCTTTCAGTACTACAGCTTCACCACTACATAAAAAATAAGAAGTATCATACAAAATAACTATCTGAATAAATACATGTTCGAGCCCCCTGCCCATAAACCCTTTATTCCAAAAAATAAAAAGTAGGAATAGGAAATCCACTGATATTTTAAATAGACTCTTTATGAAGGTTGTTGCCCTTTGCCCATATATTGTATGATACGGCTCCTTAGGGGATAGCACTATAAATATATACACTATATTGCCAAAATTTTTGGGATGCCTGCTTTTACATGAACTTTAATGGCATCCCAGTCTTAGTCCATAGGGTTCAATATTGAGTTGGCCCACCTTTTGCAGGAAGAACAGCTTCAACTCTTCTTTGAAGGCTGTCCACAAGATTGAGGAGTGTGTCTATGGGAATGTTTGACCATTCTTCCAGAAGCACATTTGTGAGGTCAGGTACTGATGTTGGATGAGAAGGCCTGGCTCGCAGTTTCCACTCTAATTCATCCCAAAGGTGTTCTATCGGGTTGAGGTCAGGACTCTGTGCAGGCCAGTCAAGTTCCTCCACCCCAAAATCACTCATCCATGTCTTTCTGGGACAGGAAGGGGCCATCCTCAAACTGTTCTCACAAAGTTGGGACCATGAAATTGCCCCAAATGTCTTGGTATGTGATGCCTTAAGAGTTCCCTTCAATGGAATTAAGGGGCCAAGCCCAACCCCTGAAAAACAACCCAACACCATAATCCCCCTCCACCAAACATTACACTGGGCACAATGCAGTCAGGCAAGAACTGTTCTCCTGGCAACCGCAAAACCCGACACATTCATCAGATTGCCAGACCGAGAAGCGTGATTCGCCACTCCAGAGAACATGTCTCTACTGCTCTAGAGTCCAGTGGTGGCGTGCTTTACACCACTGCATCCTTTGCTTTGCATCGCACTTGCTGATGTAAGGCTTGGATGCGGCTGCTTGCCCATGAAAACCCATTCCATGAAGCTCTCTACGCACTGTTATTGTGCTAATATGAAATCCACATAAAGTTTGGAGGTCTTTAGCTATTGACTGCAGACTGTGTGCTTCAGCATGTGCTGACCCCATTCTGTTTCTGCTGTTCCCAGTTGCTTCCACTTTGTTATGATACCACTAACAGTTGGCCGTGGTATATTTAGTAGCAAGGAAAATTCACGGATGGGCTTATTGCACAGGTGGCAACCTATCACGGTACCACGCTTGAATTCACTGAGCTCCTGAGAGCGACCCATTCTTTCATAAATGTTTGTAGAAGCAGTCTGCATGCCTAGGTGCTTGATTTTATACACCTGTGGCCCTGGAGGTGATTGGAACACCTGAATCCAATGATTTAGAGGGGTGTCCCAATACGTTTGGCAATATAGTGTGTATATAGATATCTTTTATAAAACATGTAATACATAACCACAGATTTGAAAAACCATTAAAGTTTCCCTAAAAATGATGATAGAGCACATTATTAAATAACTAAAGTTATTTAACATGTTTGGAGTTGATTTTTGTTTTTATTTAATTCCAAACCGTCAACATTTTTCTAAAACAAAAAAACAAAGGTTGTTCGCTCATATAAGGTTGTGGAAATATTTAAAATAGAAGGGGGCCAATATATATATATATATATATATATATATATATATATATATATATATATATATATATATATATATATATAGTATATATTTTTTTTTTATATTTATTTTTTTTACAGACAACCTCACAATTTACATTTGGTTTGCTGTAATCCTTTTTTAACTCTTAAAATCCCGTAAACCTGTTTGCCATTTACTAGATATGCAATTCTCCTGAATCTTACAGATCAGGGCTGTAGCACCTCCTGTAGTTTAGCCAGCTGGGCTGTTTAAGCAGTCTAATGGAGTCTCCTGTTGTTTGATTAGCTATGCAAGGCTATTAACATTAACTAAAATAGATTGATGATGAAAGCTTGTTGATTCCTCATCCTTGGCACAGAATACTGTTGAAATACACATTTGAAGAATGTGCTACACAACAGGAACAGAAGTCAGGGGTTCGCATCCAGAACGAGGCAGCAGTATATCTTTAAATGAGGGCATCTAAATCAGGAAGATGGATGAATGCAAGCATGCATTTTACAGACAAGTCTATGAGCCTCAGAAAAGTGAGTCAGGAAAATACTAGATCACAGTTTTGATAAAAGAGTAAAGGAGATGGTTACATTTCTTTATATATATATATATACACACACATATATATATATATATATATATATATATACATACATACATATATATATACATACACATACATATATACATACATACATATATATATACATACATATATATATATATATATACACACATACATACACACACACATGCACACACTTAAATACACACTGAATATACATACAGATCCAGAAAAAAATCCTGTTCTGCTACTACAAGGAGGCTACTTCTTGTTAACTGTATCCAGGGCAAAGAAGAATTTTATCTTTGTTTCTCCATTGCTCCAGGATGAAATGGAAAGGGACCCTGATTAAAGCCCAACTGCAGGAAACTTGGAAATTGTCCCTTTGAATGTGGCTATGAACACACTGCAAGGATTAACTGTTCATTTAGGTATAGGTAGATTCACTCATCTAATCTTCTACTCCTTTCTACTGCTAGACCAGTCCCCGCAGCATCTTCTTTCCCATGCTCCAGCAGTCTAAGGTCCTGATGTCATCAAGACCAATTCAGAGTCTACAGACCTGCACTGGACGTTAGGACACCATAGGGACAGTACACAACCAGATTATGGCTTTCTGCCGGGGAGCAGAGGATCAGGTAAGTAAAAGTGCTTTTACCGTCCCCTAGACCTAAGAGAGCAGCTAACCCCTGCAGTGTCCACAGGACACAGGAGGAGTTTAAAATTTTCTGTAGTTGGGCTTTAAAGTCTAACTGGACCCAAGAACTAAAATGCAACATTGTTCATTCTGCCAGTCCTTAAATGAGATGACTACATTGCTTTTATTTTTACATGGTGATCCTGCCATTAACACACTTCCCGTCTTAAGGTGATGACGCTGGCCCTAGGTCATGCTAGGCTCTTGCTCCCGATTTACTATAGAACACCTCCCCCTCACCATAACATAAAGCGAAGGTGATCTATAGTTTAGACCAGGCTTTCTCAACCTTTCTAATGCTAAGGAACCTTTGAAATAACTTTCCTGCCTTAGGGAACCCCTGCTAAAAATTACTATATCTACAACTCGTGATACATTAGTGTGATGGTCAGTGGGAAGGATTCTCTATACAGTTTGGTCATTGGGAAGAATTCCCCCCTTACAGATAGCTATGAAGATCAATGGTGTCAGTGGGAACTTATTGAGGGGCAGAAATTGCTCATTGCTCAAGGTTTTTCATACCACGTGGCCGGCACTTGCTGTAATTGTACACAGTGGAAGCCTGTCAGCAAGTCGCAGCCAAGCTGATCAGCTGTCTACTATCACAGCCCAGAGCCCTATGTTGACAATCAACACAGAGCTCCGTACAGAGAGAACGATCTCTCAGTTTCTCACCTCTGCAAAGCAGGGAAGAGAAACTTAGAGATATAGTAGTAAAAGCAGCACATTTTGCACATATTTCACATAATTAGGCACACATTTAGATGTTTGATCGCCCTATATGTTAACCCCTTCCCAGCCAGTGTCATTAGTACAGTGACAGTGTATAATATTATCACTGATCACTGTATTAATGTCACTGGTTATGTCAGTGACAGTTAGTCAGTTCCCTCCAGCATCAGTTAGTTTCAGATTGCCCACCGCACTATCACAGTCCCATTATAAGTCGCTGTCCATTGGCATTAGTAGTATACAAATAAATAAATAAAATTCCAGTATATATACACCATAGCTTGTAGGCGCAATAACTTTTATGCAAACCAAATTAATATACACTTATTTGGATTTTTGTTTTTAACAAAGACATGTAGCAGAATACATTTTAGCCAAAATTTATGAAGAAATTTGATTTTTTTAACATTTTGTTATTGGATATGTTTTATGGTAAAAAATATTGTGTTTTTTTTTTTTCAAAATCCTCTGTCTTTTTTAATTTATATCATAAACAAAACCCAGTGGTGATCAAACATCACCAAAAAAAAAAAAAGCTTTATTTGTGTGGAAAAATAAATTATATAAATTTGGTTTCGGCATTGCAAGACCGCGCAATCACCAGGTAAAGGTAGAGCAGTGCTGAACTGCAAAAATGGCCTGGACATGAAGTGGGTAAAATCTTCCAGAGCTGCAGTTGTTAAAATGCTGTTGTCCAAGTTCCTACTAATCAGATAAAAACAGACACAAGGATGTATCATTTCCCATTGATTAAAAAGCATTTAAATTAAAATGTCAGATTTGGTGATAGGTTCCCTTTACGTTTTAACACTCAGAATTTCAGTGTAAAAATCCAGAAGAGTTGACTACGTTTTAACAGAAAACAACAGATTCATAATACAGTATATTAGTTTAGTGACCAATGAGCACTTGAAGGAACTCATAAGTTGATAGTATAGAGATTGTTGGGTTTTACTAGACAGCAGTTCTTGTGTACCAAGAACATGATATATAGTATAAAGCATTATTTCTCCATGGGACTTCTTTCAAACAATGACTTTCAATCAATCTTAGGACAAATTAGACTCCCATTATTAAATTCCAGTTGCTGAAATCTCCGGAAAGCTTAAGACTAAAACCATGGCGGGTTAAAATACTGGCACTTGCACTATAAAATGGTTTTCCACAAGCCTTCACATGTGAACAACAATGTCTAACAGCATGCTGGATTAGGAATGAAAGAGGGAGAACTGCCACAAAGTGGGCTCCTTTTAAAACTAATACCCTGTAAGTTCAGTCTGGTAAATAAAAACTTCATCAGCTTCATTATTCTACATAATAGCTCAGCAGATTGATAAATGACTGCAGTGCTCAGTTTATAGAAAAACAAGGAAAATCCCTAACTGAATAGTCTGCTGTATGTGCTAGCTCTCAGCAGGAAACCGTAGCTGACATAATAAAACAAATGCAAACATGAAGTTGGCTTGAAAAGGGTAGGTGAAATTCAGACTCACAGCTCTTTTAGAGGCTAAAGCAGTAACACTATCCCATCTGGATCACACAAAGTGCTGAGTTGATTTTCACAGGCATGTATGCAGTTTTAGGCCTAGGTGGATGAGAATCTGTGTGCATGTGGACCCTTAATACCATCAATTTTGCTCAGTTTTCTACTAGAGTCAAGTAGCAGCAAGAGCCACGGCACAAATGTTGAGATTATCCTCATATCTAACTATGATGGGATTGAGGTAGAACTACAGAAACATTTTTAACCTTAGATATAGTAATTTTTTTTTTTGCTATTTTTGTTCATATGGAAGATTTTCCATCACTTCTTGTCCCATAGCCAAACAGGTAGTGGGAGAAAGTCCCTTTAAAATGAGGAGAATCCCTGGTTGCCGCCAGGGTCACCATGCCTAGTGTCACCAAGAGAGTCAGTTCTTCCTATCCCTTCTCCCTGATAAACCTACAGTAGTTTTCAGGAGAGCCAAATACATAAAAAATATTGTGGTCCCAGGTAAAATAAAAGGAGCAACCATATAGTTCAGGGACATGTCAACTTTTTTAGACGCCAAACAAAGGAATTAAGGATGCTACTTCAGACTCTATAAGGTCCTTATATGCAGACAACTGCTGGGGGTTCATGTAGGGAAAGAGCTCGTCTCATCTCCATAGAAGTCAATAAGGAAGGAAAAGTTCCAGGAGCACATCAAACAAAACCCTCAAGTGAAAAGTGGAAGCAGCCTCAGTCTAGAATCTCTCCAGGTCACACTCCTGACGTCTTTTTCCCCGCTCACATGGCAAACCATACCTCAGGATGAAACATGTCAGGGGTGTGACCTGGATAGAGTCTAGGCTGAGGCTGCTTCAAATAATGGTTTTATGTGGTGTGCCGCTCCTGTGATTTCTTTTCTTTCTTCATTAAAGTTTTTAGACATCAAATGTACTTATCCATGCAAAAAATAGAATAGTTCAGATGGCAGAGTGTATACAGTGAAACAATTCATTACCTGCTCTATGCAGTTTGGGGTATACAGGCTCAGCTGTCTGTGTGGCCTCATTTACATGGGCAGGTCCATTAGGACCATATGCACTAGATTTGGGGAACACCGGCGGCTGGTAGAGGATAGTGACTGTGAGCAAAGCTTCCCTAAACACTTTGCTTGGCATGACAATAATAGTACTCAGGGACTCAAATTATTTGGGATCGAAACTTACAGAGAAGCAAACATTTGACAGATTGTGCAGTAGAGAGACTTATTGGATATTTATGCCCCAGTATGGCCCCAAAAGGACTAAATGAGGGCATAGTCCAGTTCTATGAGTTTTTTTTTTCCTTTTTCCCCCCTCTTCTTTTTCTATATATAATTCAGATATTTACTCTAGTCCCATTTCATATTCTTTCAGCTTTGAGATATTTTATATAGTGATTATTCCCAGTCGAGATTCCCAATTGGGGACATCCTGGGTAATATAGACATGTTTTATGTTTATTATTTATCATTGCAGTATTAGCATATTTGTTTTTATTTATTTATATATAATTATTATTTATTCTTATTTAGACATGACTGAATTCTAATTTATGCATCGGTTTCTTAACATGTGAGTTTATACACCTATATGTTTTTATATATTACATGGTTTTATATATTTGATAATTGTGAACTAGTATATCATCTTCTCTTATGGCTTTTCATTATGCCATTACCATTACTGTTATGTATTTCCAATGCATTATCATTAATATTGATTTCCTGTTTTGGACAAGCTCATTAGAGTTGCATGTATATATATGCATTTAATGATCCCATTTTTTGTCAGGGGAAAAATGGGCTTTTTGGTTGTTTGCCATTTTTTTACAAGCACCTTAGGGTTTATTAAGCAGACAGAGCATACATGTCCAACATTTTTCAAAGTTGTCTAAGTTGTTCCTGCAGTGGCCATCTTTATCACATTGCATGTCAGTGTGAAATGTAGTCACTGAAGTAATTAATAATGAATGCTCTAAGGTATCCCTATAAATATAGTACAGGGGAAAGGGCCAGTAAGCTTGAAAAAGGGAAGCCCCCCTCCCTCCCTGAAATGCATAATTTCCATGGCAACTTGCCACACTCACGCTCATCCAGGAAGTGCTTGGTAATCAGCACGTCCACTCTCAGTCCTCCATGATTAGAGGAGGTGGCCAGAGAGGGTAGGTATAGTTGGCAATCTTTATGAGTGCAAATGACAAGTCCCTTACCTCTATTAACCCTGCCGCACCACACAAACACAGCGGCAGGGTTGGGGGGCTCTGAGGAGGAAGATTTCCACTAAACAAGGAGCCAACAGCATAAGGGACACATCAGATTGATGGTAAGTCATGTTCCTTGTGCTTTTAAAAAAAAATAAACTTAGGATTTAAATAACTGACCCAGGGAAAAGTATGCAAATCAAAGTTGAAAGAACGTCTTTATCTGCATAATTCCTCTAAATCAGTAACTCAAATCCACCTTTTTCATCCTTGTTTGTTGCATTTCAGTGCTGCTGAACCCCTCCAGCCCCTCCAACAACTACCTGTCTACGTTCACCTGCTCAAGTGTAAGCTTCACATCATCATGGTCCAACTTCTTGATGTAGACATCAATGGACTAGGTCTCTGTAATATATCTTCACAAGGCTGCTTGTGGTCTTCACCAGGAATGCATGTGATAGGGTGACAACCCAGGAGTACAATTAGAAGGTAGTTGTCAACCCATAACAAGAAGTGCTTGAACAAGGTCCTTCATGGCAGGATCACCAAGTATTATTTGAATTAAAGCTTTGGATTCTAAATACAGTACTTTTGAAAACAACTTTTGAAATTATATGAACATGTTAAAGAGTGAATGGTATAAATATGATTTTGAGAATGTGCTCCTTCTTCCTTTGGAACCACAAGCGTCCGCGCATATCTTTCTGCCAATTGGTTCTCCCCAAATCCAGGGGTGGAATTGGGCTCCCAGACCTCAGGCAATATCATTGGGCCTGCCATCTTTGCAGAATTATAGATTGGAATATTCATTCGACTACCAAAGACTGGGTGCATCTCGAAAACTCCTTCTCTCCTTCTCCTATAGCTTCGATCCCGTGGCTCTTGACGAAACATACCCCCCAGGCCCTTCTCACTCATCCACTGATTGGTCCTACCTTGAGCATCTTCCGCTCGATGTGCAAGTCGGCCTCCATCTCAGATGCCCCCAACCCTTTAACCTCCCTTTGCTTAAACCCGGACTTCCCTCCGGGTATGCACAAGGCCTTCCTGTCAGAACATTGGCCGTATGACCAGGTGAAAGCGGAACACTTTTTTCATAACGGCCAATTGAAATCCTACTCCTCTTTGGCGAGCACCATGAAAGATCGTACCTTCCCCTTTTGGGCCTACCTTCAAATCAGGCATTTTCTCACATCCTCTGTTCACCGCCACAAATGGACTCGTCCTCTCACCCCCTTTGAATCAATTTGTTCTAAGGCTGAACCCCAGCGGCATCTAATCTCATCCATGTACCTCCTTCTCACCGGTGATGGGAATCCTAACTCGCTCCCCGCTTGCCGAGCTTGGAGGAGAGACCTTGATATAGATTTTTCCTCCTCAGATTGGGACCAAATTTTTACATACTCCCACAAATGTTCGCTGAATGTATCGACCCAAGAAAACGGATACAAGCTAGCTTCCCGTTGGTACATTACCCCTTCTAGAACTCATCGTTTTAACCCTTCTCTACCCAATAATTGTTGGAGATGTGGAGCACCTGATGGGTCCCTTCTCCATATTTGGTGGTCCTGTCCTATCGTCCTGCCCTTCTGGCAGGAAGTCCACCGTATAACCTCGTCAGTGTCCACTTTACCTCTCGATTTCTCCCCGGCCCAATTTCTCCTCCACCATACACCGCTCCCCAAACGTCTATACTTCCGATCGTTAGCTATGCATATGATTAATGCTGCTAGACTCTGTCTTCCTGTGTTTTGGAGATCTACTCAACCCCCCTCAATAAAAGCTTGGTTCACTCGTCTGGGAAGAGTTGCAGAGATGGAGGAGTTGATTGCTTCCTCCCAAGATAACCCGACTAAATTCTCCCATACTTGGTCGTGTTGGATTCACTTCCAAACGACCCCCGAATACCAATCCCTCATGGGTCTTTCTACCTGACTCTGAGCCAGACCTGTGGCTTTATATTGCACTCTGTATTGTACTGACTCCTCGACCCTTGCTAGGCTGTCGATAATACTTTTCTATTATATCCCTTTCACTGATCAGGTAGTGAGACACTCCTTTTCCCTGGTGCTCGATTGTCTGCTTTATGTCTCTATCCCCTAGGGGATGAGCACACCAGCTCTGTCCTTGGAGCTTCCACCTCTATGACATGTCTATCCATACCGCCCCCCCCCCCCCCCCTTAGTCTCCCTCCCCTTTGACCCTTACCCCCCTTCCCCTCTTTTTTTTTTTTTTTTTTTTTTTTTTTTCTCTTCTTTGGCTTTCCAGCTTCTCACCATTTTTTATTTTTTCTTTCCTTCCGACTCCTTCCTCATTGTGCCCTGTACCTGCCATTACTGTTTTTGTTGTTATTCACATCTTCTCCACTTCATTTTTTCCCTTTTTCTTTTTCCTCTACACATATGTTTATTCCGCTGTCCATAGGCAACCTAATCTCACACCCGGATTACACTTGCACATGTGCCTCTCCCATTCCACGGAGTTTTTTTTTCATATGCGTTGGTTACCTTTGAGTGGTACCTTTGCTGCTCCTCCTGGATAACACCGAGCTTTCTATATTTTCGCAACTTTTTCCTTGCACCAGAAGCCCAGCACCTTTAGCTTTATCCCCTTCCCCCCTACTCTGCTCCTCGATGATAAAAGATATCTGGGGGTGCACATAAATGATCCTGCTCGTTTGGTGATATTTTGTATGCTATGTGGTGATTTTGATTGGTGTTTGCCTTCTTTGTTTTTGGCTGTATTCTCGTGTTTTTTTTTTTTTTTTTCCAAGTTCAACTTCATTATTGTTACAGGTGACACAAGAGGGCTTTATTATTTTGTTCGCCTGCATATTTCTTTTTGTCTGGCATGTGCGATTTGTGTTTTACCGCGTTTTTCTTTGGCACATTGTATTACGTTGTACAATTTATACCATTTGTATGTTCTGACTTTTTCTCAATAAACTTTGTGGAACAAAAATAAATATGATTTTGTTGTTTGATTCTTTGTGCTGATTCTTACCTCTGTCCTGTGGCATTGGTGACTGGCTTAGTGCGGGATGTGAGCTGGATTCAGTCTGACTGCCTGCTGGTTGTGGCGGCATTTGGGTTCCTATAAAGTGAAAAACAAAAGCTTTTATAGTACAAGAAAAAAAAGTGTTCAAGACATGGGCTGATATTTTAAAGGAATAGAGGCTATACACTTTGCAAATTGAATGTTTGTAAAGGTGAACATGTGATCATTTTGAAAACAGAACTTTTGTTAAAACATTATTGGTTTGTTGAAGTCTATACAGATTTACCTTATTTATTAAACTCGGTAATCATTCACTTTGTCTTTTGTAAATCAACCCCAATAATAACATTTACCCTGCTTTTAATGGAGGAAGATAAACATTTGCCAGTCCAATAAATTATATGATTCGTTTTTTAGTATCTCAGAACTATACATATTTTACACCAACTGAGAAAGTACTGTACAGTGAGGAACAGAAGTATTTGAACACCCTGTGATTTTGCAAGTTCTCCCACTTAGAAATCATGGAGGGGTCTGAAATTCACATTGTAGGTGCATTCCCACTCAGAGACAGAATTTAAAGAAAAATTCAGGAAATCACATTGTATGATTTTTAAAGAATTTATTTGTCTTGCACTGCTGAACATAAGTATTTGAACACCTTAGAAAATCAGTGTTAATATTTGGTACAGAAGCCTTTGTTTGCAATTACAGAGGTCAAACGTTTCCTGTAGTTCTTGACCAGGTTTGCACACACTGCAACAGGGATTTTAGCTCACTCCTCCACACAGATCTCCTCTAGATCTGTCAGGTTTTGGGGCTGTCGCTGAGCAACACGGAGTTTCAGCTCCCTCCAAAGATGTTCTATTGGATTTAGGTCTGGAGACTGGCTAGGCCACTCCAAAACCTTGATATGCTTCTAACGGAGCCACTGCTTGGTTATCCTGGCTGTGTGCTTCGGGTCGTTGTCATGTTGGAAGACCCAGCCACGACCCTTTTCCAATGCTCTGACTGAGGGAAGGAGGTTGATGCTCAAAATCTCACAATAAATGGCCCCATTCATCCTCTCCTTAATACAGTGCAGTCATCCTGTCCCCTTCGCAGAAAAGCACCCCCAAAGCATGATGTTACCACCCCCATGCTTCACAGTAGGGATGGTGTTCTTGAGATGCAACTCATCCTTTTTCCTCCAAACACGACGAGTGAAGTTTAGACCAAAAAGTTCTACTTTGCTCACATCTGACCACATAACTTTCTCCCATGCCTCCTCTGGATCATCCAGATGGTCATTGAAACCATGACGGCGTAGTGTTCTACCGACAGTGACCTTTGAAACTGTGGTCCCAGCTCTCTTCATGTCATTCACCATCTCCTCCCTCATAGTTCTGGGCTGATTCCGCACCTTTCTTATCATCAGTGATACGAGGTGAGATCTTGCATGGAGCCCCAGTCCGAGGGAGACTGACAGTCGTCTTTAGCCTCTTCCATTTTCTAACAATTGCTCCAACAGTTGATCTATTTTCACCAAGCTGCTTGGCAATTGCCCCATAGCCCTTTCCAGCCTTGTGGAGGTCCACAATTTTGTCTCTGGTGTCTTTTGACAGCTCTTTGGACTTGCCCATGGTAGTAGTTGGCGTCTGACTGACTGTGGGGTGGACAGGTATCTTTAAAGAGCTCAGACAGGTGCTACTAAGTTAGATTGAGTGGAGTAGAGGTGGACTTTTTAAAGGCACAGTAACAGGTCTTTGAGAGCCAGAATTTTTTTCTGTTTCTTAGGTGTTCAAATACTTATGTTCAACAGTGCAAGACAAAAATTCTTTAAAAATCATATGTGATTTCCCGATTTTTTTTTTTTTTTAATTCTGCCTCTCAGAGTGGGAATGCACCTACAATGTGAATTTCAGACCCCTCCATGATTTCTAAGTGGGAGAACTTGCAAAATCGCAGGGTGTTCAAATACTTCTGTTCCTCACTGTATGTCGCATTCTACAGTGAAAGAGTGCAATTCAGAGCAACAAATGAGATACTGCTATTTAAAAATAAAACAAGAGACTAAGGTCACCATTCACAGTGGAGAAATTATATTGCTAGTTGCTGGATACCCCAATGTTACTTCAAACTGCGATCTTCAACATCCCACAGAGTTCTCTCTGCTTAAAGTGGTAGTAAAGTCACTTTGTTACTTTTTACCTACAGGTAAGTTCTTTTAGACGTGGTTTACTACCGCTTCTGAGAGAATCATTGGAGGAGACACTGTCACATGACTTTGGGGAGACACAGGTGGCTTTCTTGCCCCCATATTTTTTTGGTTTTATTCACTGTAAATTGCATTCCTCTTGTTTCAGATTCCTGGAGTGCAATGCGCATTTGGAAAGGGCATACAAGGTAGAAGTCTTGCCAGTGATAAGGCTTCTAGAGTACCTTCTTAACTTGCAACAACACACTTTTCCCAAAAATGGTACTTAGCTAACATGCAGAATTTTAGTGAAGAAGGGTCAGAAGTTTTGACATTTTTATTGCGGTCTATGGCTTGCTGTCCTAGTGACAACCAATCCTCCCATTTCATGTATGGGGCACATGGAGACAAGAAAAGGAGGATCTTCTTACTAGAGTAACTAACAGAACTACACCACCACTTGGAGGTGAGGGTCGACTCTGCTCCCTACTGATTATAATATGCTCGCTACCACCATAGGTTTGCTCTTTGGATCTTTGAATGTGCTATCAAATGTTAAATGGAGAGTGCCAATTTTGGGGTTTTGTGTGGAATGTGTAAGATTTGGCTTTTTTGTTTCTCCACCACTTTTTTGTGTCATACCAACACAAACAAAAGAAATAAACATGAGAATGTCTACACATTTGTAATTTCAACAATTTTCTGGGCAAAGTGGTACATTATCAAGAAATCAAGAAGTGCCAATATATTTGGCCATGACTGAATATATATATTTATTTTTTTCCCCCCAACCTCAGTTCTCAAACTCCCAACAGGCCATAATTCATGAATATCCCTTAGATAAAATAGTTGTCATAAACACCAATTCATTGATACTGATTAAAAGCACCACAGCAAAGTGAAGGGTATCTCAAAAACATGACCTGATGGGGGTACTTGAGGACTCAGGTTTGGAACTACTGACGTAAAGCACAGTGTTTGTTTATCTTGAAGACTTGTGTTGATCTGAAGAATAACATTTCAGCAGTTTAATTTTGTTTAAGCATTTGGATGATACTATTGCAGAACAGGAGGGAGTCATGCTAAGACTGTAAACCTTTATGTTGTCAAACATTTCTATGCAGTTGAAAAAAAAGAAAAACACAGTAAAAAACAGTAAACAAACAGCAATTCCATGTTAGTAGAATAAACTTCTGCTTAATATGTGTGTATGCCTGAGGCACTGCTATCAACAAAAGCTGATGGGAGTCAAGGGGATGTAAAAAAATGGATACTGCTTAGAAATCCAGACATGCAGACTTATTTAACAGGACAGTGTGAAAAGCAATTAAGATGTGCAAGTGCAGTCACCCAAAGCTACTGGATTTCCGTGAAAGATGCAAAAGCCCTAGCTGGTCATGGTTTAGCTGGTCATAGTAATGAACAGCAGTAGGCTGCTGGTCCACAAATGGGTGCTTAGAGACTCCTAGGGTAAGATAACAGAGATGGATGACAGCAGCATAATGGGAGATACAAGATACATAGATAATTAGACATACATCAGGAACTACGGCAAGGGATCAATCAAGACTGGAGATGAAAATTAGAAAGGTAAGTCATAAAATCCAAATTCAAGTAACACAACACTAAAGAGTACTTGTTTGGAGAAAAAGAAGAAATCGGGACCAGAAGGGAAAAGAGGCTCTAAGCATGGCATGGACAACACATAGTCAAATGTGTAGAAGGAAGACACCAAAGCTAAACACATAGGACAAGGCACAGGAACAGGACAAGGTTACCAAAGGACAGGACAAGAGAAACCATAACCAAAATCACTGACTAGGGGCCATAATCATTAGATTGGGATGTTAAAACATACAGTGTTCATTATATATTATTTTTTTCAATTAAGAGATGTGGAGTCTAGATATAGTAAATCCCCACTTTACTTGCATATCCAAGCGCACAAATTTACATTTCACATTAAAGCAATGCAACCAGGTTTCAAGTTCATGCTCTTTTTCAAGCACATTTGGCTTGAAAAAAAGAGTGTGGGCTTGAAACCTGGTTACATTGCTTTAATGTGATATGCAAATGTATGCACTTGGATATACAATTAAAGTGAGCATTTACTAGATCTACACTCCACATTGCTTGATTGATTATATGGAAGCAGTGAATATGGTCCAATTCTGCAGTTGGAACGTGTGTGTGTGTGTGTGTGTGTGTGTGTGTGTGTGTGTGTGTGTGTGCGTGCGTGCGTGCGTAACGAACCTGTTGTAGTCATGTTTTACTTATTACTGAGTTTTGCCATTTGATAGTAGAGGAATGGGCCCAATGGTGTAAGCATAAAATCAGCATAATTTATGATAATTCAGAGGGATTATAAACATTGCTAAACACAATCCAAATTTTGGATAGAGTAGGAGATGGTTAAAATCACTATCAGACTGTTTTTTACTACCATTTCTACGAAGGAAAATTTCCCTTCACTTCCTGTCCTTTGTACAAAATAGGAAATAAAGGGAAATCTACAAAGCAAGGGAAATTCATTCTTAAATGAATTTCTAGTGGAGGATATACCCTCTAGCCCAGATCCAGGGACAACTCAAATTTAGATGCACCTGGATTGCCATTATTATAATATGTACTCTGGAGAAACATCTAAAAACATCAGGCTTCACTATACAAGGTCCACTACCATGGCATAATAGCTTAGCACGTGAATTTCCGTAAGAGGATGGCTGACTTTTCATTTACTCACGCTTAGAATTAGAATTGGCAGGTGACATTATACAAAGGAGGCACTGGAAGCCCTAACTACCTTTTTCACCTTTTTTGCCAAAATGATGCATTAGTAACCCAGTCAAGTTCCAAAAACAGTTATGCTGTTTTCAATGTCTTTGTGCCTCTATTATCAAGTTAAAGCATTCATTAATTTAGAACCCTCAGCAAGGTCAGTGAGAACATTCATTTGAATGCTTTTAATGAAGTTTCCTAGCACAAGCTCCTTGTCAGTTTCCTTTTTTTTGGAAAGGAGAGTATCAACATTAACAATCACTGGTTACACCATTTATGAAACATGCAGATGTGGATTATTAAAGATTAATGCATTTCGGGATTGATGTCGGCATTCCGTTTGTCTCACGCCGAAACTAATTCTGTTCTTCATTAGTCAACGACAAATCACATCATGAGGATGCAGCACAGATATCAAAGGTGCAAACACGGGTGGAGAATAAGTGATGAAACTGGTTACTAAGCTACTTTACAAAGATAATCACTTAGCAGGGAGTCATTTATAAAGTGCCACAAAGTCACAAAAAACACTATCTGTATGCATTTGAAGAGGATGTGAAAAATTATGTTTAGCCAAGCCCCTATATTTTTTCTACTGTTTAAATAGCTTGGAGTGTAAAAACACAAAATGTAAGATAACATCCAAGACTTTGCCACCATATTGATAACAGGGGACAAACCCAGACTGTGTGTGCTGTATGTCCACATCCCAGCAAATCATGTACAACTATGAACAGAATATGTAGTCTTGGACTTTGTGTGAACATATAGAGGAGAAACTGAGTACCATAAAAATAGCTTTATTATGTACCATTAAAAGTGTATTACACAACATTAAAAATTACTCTCCACATAGGGGTTCACAACATGCAAACAATCCAATTACAGTTCACATGCACATTTCAGAAATCCTTTTTCAGTAGCGCAGAAACCCACTCCTACTATTTAATAATATCTACCAGTAAGGTAGACTGGAATTCATAGCATGTACATGTTGCCCATAGAGGTGCAAATGGGAACACAAAGGTGAAGCCACTGCCTCTCAGGTATAATACTACTTAAACATAATCTTAAAATAGAAGGACCAAATTCCAATGGGAAATTATTTGGACCCAATGTAAGTAAGTCACCATAATGACAGTATGGTAGTCAAAGTAGTCAAGGCACATATATTCTAAAGAGGGGGCTCTTGATGAGTATCTTAGAAGAAAACTCAGTTCACATAAATCCAGCCTGCTGTCTATATGGTTATATCTGCTTAATACGTGCCAACATAAAATTGCCAAACATCAGCTGATAGCATCCTGTGTTGCACACTTTGCCAGTGGACTACAAAATAACTCTCCCTTATGTTAAGGAGTGTAGGTGTTCTGTAGTCCTGTCTAGGATGATAATACTGCTGCATACATATATACAGCTAGGTGAGACATGCCTTAAACCAGAGTTCCAGTCCCATGCTAAATAAAAAATAAAAGTCAGCAGCTACAAAAATGTAGCTGCTGACTATTAAAAAAACAGCCACTCACTTGTCCCTCAATCCCATGGTGTCCTCACCGCAGCCTGTTTCACCCGCCGTCCAGTATTCCCAGTGCCGGCATCTTCAGTGTGGGCACCTGGCTGTGACAGCTAGCGGCTTCACAGCTGGGTGCACCCGGCGCATGTGCGAGTAGCGCTGCGCTTTCTGAATGGTCCTGTAGTCTTTTGGAACTTGTCACGTGTTCCAGAAGACTATGGTGGGAGGACAACTTCCGTTTGCAATTGCAGTGGAAGTGGGTGCGGGTCAGTTTTGGGTACCTGCTCCCCAAAGATGCCAATTGGCCAGTCTTCGGCAGGTTGGGAAAATATTGGTGGATTCCTAGCATTCATAAGTTCAGCAGCGATATATATATATATAAATATTAATTTATTTATATTTATTTTGTACATGTACACTTTGGGGTTGATTTACTAAAGGCAAATAGGCTGTGCACTGCAATTGCACTTGCAAGTGCACTGTAAGTGCTCGGCATGTGCATTTATGCTAGATCTCAGGAGAAGCTCTGAAATGAGGAAAAGCTCTGCTGATTTCTATTATCCAATCAAGTGCAAGCAAAAATGCTGTTTTCTATTTTCCTTGCATGTTCCCCTCAGATATAGAGTAACTGCACAGACTATTTGCCGTTAGTAAATCAACCCCAGTGTATGTGTGTGTATGTACACGCACATATATATATATATATATATATATATATATATATACACACACACACACATATATATATATACACATATATACACATACACACACACTATATTGCCAAAAGTATTTGGACACCCCTCCAAATAATTGGATTCAGGTGTTCCACTCACCGCCATGGCCACAGGTGTATAAAATCAAGCACCTAGGCATGTGAAAGAATGGGTCGCTCTCAGGAGCTCAGTGAATTCAAGCATGGTACCATGATAGGCTGCCACTTGTGTAATAAGTCCATCCGCAAAATTTCCTTGCTACTGTGGTCAACTGCTAGTGGTATTATAACAAAGCGGAAGCAACTGGGAACAACAGCAACTCAGCCACAAAGTGGTAGGCCATGTAAACTGACAGACCGGGGTCAGCACATGCTAAAGCGCTTAGTGCGCAGAAGTCGCCAACTGAATGCAGAGTCAATAGCTAAAGACCTCCAAACTTTGTGTGGCCTTCAGATTAGCACAATAATGCGTAGAGAATTGGTTTTCATGGCTGAGCAACTGCATCCAAGTCTTACATCGCCAAGTGCAGTGCAAAGCGTAGGCTGCAATGGTGTAAAGCAGAGTAGTGGAGACGTGTTCTCTGGAGTGACAAATCAAGCTTCTCTGTCTGGAAATCCAATGAAAGTGTCTGGGTTTGATGGTTGCCAGTAGAACGATACTTGTCTGACTGCATTGTGCCAAGTGTAAGGTTTGGTGGAGGGGGGATTATGGTGTGGGGTTGTTTTTCAGTGGTTGGGCTTGGCACCTTAGTTGCAGAGAAGGAAACCCTTAAGGTGTCAGCATGCCAAGACATTTTGGACAATTTCATGCTCCCAGCTTTGTGAGAACAGTTTATGGATTGCCCCTTCCTGTTCCAACATGACTGCGCACCAATGCACAAAGTAAGGTGCATAAAGACATGGATGAGCGAGTTTGGGGTGGAGGAACTTGACTGGCTTGCACAGAGTCCTGACCTCAACCCAAGAGAACACCTTTGGGATGAATTAGAGCGGAGACCTCATCGGACATCAGTGCCTGACCTCACAAATGCGTTTCTGGAAGAATGGTCAAAAATTTCCATAGGCACACTCCTAAACCTTGTGGACAGCCTTCCCAGAAGAGTTGAAGCTGTTATAGCTTCAAAGGGTGGACCAGCTCAATAAGGAACCCTACAGACTATGACTGGGAGGCCATTAAAGTTCATGTGTGTGTAAAGGCAGGCATCCCACAACTTTTGGCAACATAGTGTGTGAGTGTGTGTGAGTGTGTGTGTGTATATATATATATATATATATATATATATTGTAAGCTCTAACGAGCAGGGCCCTTGGTTTCCTCTTGTACCAAATTGTATTGTTACTGTAATGTCTACTTTAATTTTGTAAAGCACTGCGCAAACTGTTGGCGCTATATAAATCCTGTATAATAATAATAATATAATATATATGCACACATACACATACTATATATGTATGTATATACATACATACATATATATTTTATATATACACATGCACACACACACCACAACAAAAAGATACATATACACACAGTGAGAGAGAAAGGTGTGTATGACCTACAAAATATCCATTACCATTAAAACTCACTTTGAATCTGCTTATATTTTTGCAATCCCTGGTTCCTCCTTTCCCCTACCTCAACATGCTAATATTTTTAATTTAAATCTGCTTTCATGATATACTTTATTTTGAATACACTGACAATAATAGGTCTCTGGTTTCTCTAAGCAATGCAGGGAGGTCATGACTGCTGGGAGGAACCTACAGGTTGGTGTGCATAGCCACCTGATAACATCACAGCACCCTGGCTTGATATTCTTCATCCCTGATTCAAGTAGTGGGCTGGCTTGTGGGAGACGTTATTCAACTCTCAAAATGTTTTGATGTGTGGATGTCAGACTGGAGGAGTGGGCATTTTTACACAGGATGCATATGCATGCTAACCAACCTAGTCAACAGCCACACGTGATGTTAACCCTCCATTATCAAAAGACCTAAAATTCAATTAAAGAGTATACCAGGGACAGCCATGTTTTGGAGGAAGGCTAGATGATGATGGGTGTCCTTCAGTCCAGAAATGAGGCGGACTCTGACTGGCTGCTGCATCTAATGCACATTGTGAGAAGCTCAGAGTGTGCAGTGAAACCAAAGTAAGCAGATTCAATAGAGAAGAGGAGCCTGAGTGACTGTGCAAGACTCTGTTAACCTTGGGTAGGTCTTATGAGTGTTCTTCTCATACAGTCAAAGTAACAGAATTTTCTCTGCATTATTCAGTAGCAATGTAAAAAGGCCATTCTTAAGTTTATTTAGCTGTGTTTGCTCCAGAAGGATCAAACAATGGCGTTTTGAATAATTAAATTGTCTACAACAAGTATATGTTTTGAAGTGAACTAGTGCCAGAGCAGTATAAAATATGAGATTGTCTATACATGGGATGGTGCTTTTCTGTTCTCTCTCTCTGACAAATTCCACCGAAGTCAGCAGTGTGAGCTGACACAGCACATCATCAAAATGCACAGCTTCTGCCAGACAACGTAGCAAATGCTAATTTCATTTGTCTTGCTTCGCATGCCAAATTGTACCAGTTTACTAACAAAGCAAAAATGTAAATAAGGAAAACGGTTTCAAGGCTCAGATTTCTTTTTTGTTTTCTTTCAGTTTTTTTTATTTTCCCTGAGTTGGGTTGTCTTTCGTCAGCGGTTTGCCTAGCAAGTGGTAAGAGAAATGTAATTTCCATTGAATATTAAACAGGGGCATGAGGTCGATGGAAGAGAAGAAGGGCATTATGTGGGATGTTTGAAGAGGCTTTTTTCTGTGCTCCTCAAAGTTGCAGTTGGGAATTTAAAACCTCTCAAAAGTTAAACCCTATGCCCTCTATGTTCTATGACTCGCCTAGTGTAGTAATGCTATTTAATAGCAAAAAAATGAATCTTATATGTAATACATTTACTTAATATTTCATTATACTTCATATCAATGTAGAAATTTGCATAAAATATTTAATTTTTAAAAGAAATAATTAAAGCTGTACTCTACAACAAAATACACTAAAAAAAAACATAAGGGGGATGATTTGCATAACAAAGGATTTGTATTTCTGTCCTTCCAGCCTTGAGATTTGCACAGTCCTGCTGGGCAGAGTGGATGACCTCATTGATGCTGCAGTTAAGTAACACTTAAGCTGGTTGTACACTGATCAAAATGTGTCCATTTCTGCAGGGACCAACCAAATTACAAGAAGGGTGTAGCTGTCCCCCTTGATAGACGTTGCTAGTTTGATCGACTTTTGTTGAATGTTGAAGAGATGTGCTGGAAATGTTTGTTTTCGATGAGTGGCTGCTGATTGGAGTATTCTGATAGCAGCGGGAGCTACTCACAGGAGTATTCTGACAGCAGCGGGAGGCACTGATTGGAGTAATCCAGTGTTTCTCAATTCCAGTCCTCATGGACCCCCAACAGGTCATGTTTTCAGGATTTCCATTATTTTGCACAGGTGATTTGATCAGTTTCACTGCCTTAGTAATTACCACAGCTGTTTCATCTGAGGGAAATCCTGAAAACATGACCTGTTGGGGGTCCATGAGGACTGGAGTTGAGAAACACTGGAGTAATCTGACCGCAATGGGAGCTGCTGATTGGAGTATTCTGACAGCAGCAGGAGCCACTGCTTGGCGTATTCTGACAGCAGCAGGAGCCACTGCTTGGCGTATTCTGACAGCAGCAGGAGCCACTGCTTGGCGTATTCTGACAGCAGCAGCAGCCACTGCTTGGCGTATTCTGACAGCAGCAGGAGCCACTGCTTGGCGTATTCTGACAGCAGCAGGAGCCACTGCTTGGCGTATTCTGACAGCAGCAGCAGCCACTGCTTGGCGTATTCGGACAGCAGCGGAAGCCAATGATTGGAGTATTCTGACAGCAGCGGAAGCCAATGATTGGAGTATTCTGTCAGCAGCAATGGTTGCTGCTTGGAGTATTCTGACAGCAGTGGGAGCTACATCAGAAATCAGAATACATTGTCTAAACTGAGGGATTATTATTATTTATTACAGGTACTTATATAGCGCAGTCAATTTAAGCAGCGCTATATATATATATATATATATATATATATATATATATATATATATATATATATATATATATATATATATATATATATATATAGTACATTCACATCAGTCCCTAACCCTCAAGGGGCGTTCAATCTAAGGTCCCTAATTTACATTCATACATACACATACTAGGGCCAATTTAGCCAGGATCTAGTTAACCTACCAGCGTGTCTTTGGAGTGTGGGAGGAAGTTGGAGTACCCGGAGGAAACCCATGCAGGCACAGAGATAACATGCAACACCAGGCAGGTGGTGCCGTGGTTGGGATTCGAACCAATGACCCTAGTGCTGTCAAGTAGAAGTGCTAACCATTTAAACACTGTGCTGCCTCCATCCACCTGCTTTCTTTGAATGGAGGAATCCTGCTGGTTGAATGAAAAAACTAATAGTGTATGGCCAGCTTTCATTCAGAGAAAGCAAACTCCAGGCAGGTGGCCCTGTGGTTGGGATTCAAACCAACGATCCTAGTGCTGCCAGTTAGAAGTGCTAACCATTTAACCACTTTGTTGCCCCTCCATCTACCTGCTTTCTGTGAATACAGGAATCCTGCTGGTTGAATTAAAAAAAACTAAGTGTATGGCCAGTTTTCAGGTTTCATCTCTCCCCTAGTCAGTGACATCCAGTGAAATGGCAAACAGAAGACTGATGAGCTCATCTCTCTGTCAGTCTGCTTTATCTTCCGATCAACATACTCCTTGTTAACATATGAGCACTGCAGGACAGTTGAATGGCTAATTGCTTGCTTCCCCCTCTTCCAGGTCTGAGCTTTGCTAAAGGCTGATAATAAGTCAAATTCAGGTACTTACACTGCTTGAATTAAAATACATACCGTATTTGCCGGCGTATAAGACGACTGGGCGTATAAGACGACCCCCCTACTTTTCCTGCTAAAATGTAGTGTTTGGGCTATACTCGCCGTATAAGACTACCCCTCTTCCAATGCACACCAGTGGGAGGAATAGTGCCCCATCATTGATGTCAGTGGGAGGAATAGTGCCCCATCATTGGCATTAGTGGCAGGAATAGTGCCCTATCATTAGTATCAGTGGAGGAATAGTGCCCCAGCATTGGTGTCAGTGGGAGCAATAGTGCCCCATCATTGGTGTCAGTGGGAGGAATAGTGCCCCATCATTGGTATCAGTGGCAGGAATAGTGCCCCATCATTGGTGTCAGTGGGAGGAATAGTGCCCCATCATTGGTGTCAGTGGGAGGAATAGTGCCCCATCATTGGTGTCAGTGGGAGGAATAGTGCCCCATCATTGGTATCAGTGGGAGGAATAGTGCCCCATCATTGGTATCAGTGGCAGGAATGGTGCCCCATCATTGGTATCAGTGGCAGGAATAGTGCCCCATCATTGGTGTCAGTGGGAGGAATAGTGACCCATCATTGATGTCAGTGGGAGGAATGGTGTCCCATCATTGGTGTCAGTGAGGGGTGGAATAGTGCCCCATCATTGGTGTCAGTGAGGGGTGGAATAGTGCCCCATCATTGGTGTCAGTGGGGGGTGGAATAGTGCCCCATCGTTGGTGTCAGTGGGGGGGGGAATAGTGCCCCATCATTGGTGTCAGTGGGGGGGAGGAATAGTGCCCCATCGTTGGTGTCAGTGGGAGGAATAGTGCCCCATCATTGGTATCAGTGACACCAATGATGGGGCACTATTCCTCCCACTGAGACTTGCTGACCCTGTTCTCGTATGGTGCTGCTGCAGCCAGCATATGTGGTTGCAGCAGCACCTCTACACAGAACACTTACCTGCTGCTCCGGCACTCAAATTTCGCGGGGCCGCTCGGCTCCGCCCCCTCGCCGGTGATTGGCCGCCTGTGTGCCTTTCCTGAGCTACAGTTCTGGCGGCCAATCACCGGTGAGGAGGCGGAGCCGAGCAGCCGCACGAACATCCAGTGGCCGAACTGAAGGAGACGCCGCGCTTCCTGGACCGGATCGTCGTGGGACTGGATCCAGGTAAGAGACATCAGCCCCTGCAAACCCCTGTACTTAATGCCGCAGCCCCCCTAAACATGTGTACCGGCGTATAAGATGACCCCCGACTTTTGAGAAGATTTTCAAGGGTCAAAAAGTCATCTTATACGCCGGCAAATACGGTATATTTATTAATATATTAACCACTTGCCCTCCTGAGGATTTACCCCTCTTCCTGACCAGGTCTTTTTTACGTCATGCAATGCTGCAGCCAAATTAAATGTCCTTTTTTCCCCACAAATTGAGCTTTTCTTTGGTGGTATTTGATCGCCTGTGCATTTTTTATTTTTTTTTAAAAAAAAGACCAACATGTTTTGCTATTAAACATTTCCAGTAAAATTTAAAAAAAAAAAAAATCAAATTTCATCATAAGTTTAGGCCAAAATGTATTCTGCTACATGTCTTTGCAAAAAAAAAAAAATCCCAATACGTGTAAATTAAGGAGTTTACGTGAAAGTTATAGGGTTTACAAATGGAGGTATATATACTGGGATTTTTTCTTTTTTTGTTAATCTTTACTATTAATGGCGGCGATCAGCGACTTATAGTGGGACTGCGGCGGACATTCTGACACTGGGGGAAACTGACTTGGTGTCAATGACATCCCCAGTGACACCAATACAGTGATCAGTGCTATAAAAAAAAAAAAGCACTGATACTGTACTAATGGCACTGGGCAGGAAGGGGTTAACATGAGGGGCGATCAAAGGGATAACTGTGTGCAGGGAGTGTTTTACTATGGGGCGGTGTCTGTGTGCTTCATTGTAATCACACTGCTCTGGATGGATGGCACACAGCCATCCAAAGCAGTGTGCCCGAGCTGACAGGGAGGAGAACTGTTAGTGGACAAAACAGTTCTCCTCCCCGTCGGAGATCTTTGGAAATCACCGGGCGAGTAATTACTGGCCGGGACTCAGGGATTGAATGGTGGCATGGGTAGGGCGCGCACCCCCTACCCAGAAATGCAAAATTACGTATATATATGTGATTTTGTGCACCCGTAGCAGTATTTCTGCTATAGTGCGGTTGGAAAGCAGTTAATGAATACAGGTTTGCATTACTTTGTATCTTATATATCAGCCCTGATTTTAACTGTAAAATGCAGAATCCACCCATAATTTACATTTGAATTATGGGTAAGCTTGTAAGGCTGAATCACCTAGTAACTCTTTATAACCTATAGAGACACATACTGTACCTGAGTGTGTCCTTACCTTGTCTTTCCTCATGCACACTAGCCTGCGCGGTAAAATGCAGTCTGTGTGAGGTCCAGTAGGTGGAGGTGTGATATGCTTGTCAAGGCAACACGTTTTTTTAATTTCTTTTTAAACTTTATTTAACGTGTCGCATAGTTACACTTTATTCATGTCTCTTCAGAACAGCATGCTGTGTTTATACGTGTTGCCATCTAATGCACAGCACACCACAGATGACAATTGTGTTCTTTGTGCCTTAGCAGTGATTTGCATTTTTCCTCTGCAGAAAAACACAGGTCATCTCATATTGTGTGAATGTACCCTGATTTATTTACAAGAAAGCAATAGGATGAGCAGGACTCTTCCTCTGAGGTAAAAGATGGAAGCTTAGCTAGGAACTGTCAGTGAGAGTTAACCACTAGGGTTCCTAAACAGATATAAGAAAACAGCAGAAGACTTGTCTCAAAGGTGTTAACTGAAGAATACATTTTGACTCTTTGCAAAACGGCTGTTGGTTGGTCCTGATGAAAGGTGGCCAACAAGTCTATTGCAAGTAGCCTGTTCAGGAACTAGTTATGAAAGGATGGTGCTGATAGTACTGCATCAATGCTGAGACAAATCCCACAAAATGCTTGGGGTTGCCCTGATCTTCCAATCACAGATCTTTGTTAATATTTCAACCTCTACTAAAATGTTAGCTATCATACTAGCTTTCCTTATGTACTCACCAGGAATACTAGCAGGTGATATTGGACCTGATCTTGATTGGTTGCTCCCAACTGGTGAGCCCACAGGTGATGGTGATGGACCACCACCCTGAATGCTTGGTAGATGTGGTGATGCATGAGGAGAAAAGGGTGACTGTGCAGGATTGCTTTGCTCTCCCTGGCTGCTTGTAGAACCCGAGGCACTCACAGCAGAACTTAATGTTGCTTCAGTTCCAGTTGGCAAGTCATCAATAGAACCAGATAAGTCCTGTGAGACAAGTAAGAACTAACAGTTAGACAGAGCTGACATCAAGTCATGAATTTACAATCTTACAGACATTTTTTTGGGTACATGATTCTAAATGTCAAAAAAATCTAAAAAACTTAATCAGTGTAAGTAAATGTGCCATTTTATTTCCACAACTTATTTAATGCTGAGACAATATATAACACTTTACTTAGTACATAGAGTCATTCATATTAGTCCCTGTTTCCCATTGCAACTCAAAGTCTCTGCTAAACCCTTTCATATTCTAAAATCCGTATGGATAGAAGGTAATAAGTTTTTGGATTGTGGGAGGAAGCTAAATCACCTAAAGCATGGGTGTCAAACTGGCGGCCATCCAGCTGTTATTAAACTACAAGTCCCATCATGCCTCTGCCTTTGGGAGTCATGCTTGTAACTGCCAGTCTTGCAATGCCTCATGGGACTTGTAGTTTGACAACAGCTGGAGGGCTGCCAGTTTGACACTCATGACCTAGAGGAAGCCTATACAAGCACAGGGAAAGCGGTTTACTCCATTTAGACAGAGTCCTATGTGTAACGCAAACCAAAGACCCAGAGCTACAAGGCAAGATTGATAACACCTTAAAAGAGAAGTATGGGCTTTTATTTATTTATTTTTTTCCCCCAATTATACTTACCTAGGTGAATGTAGCATCAGTCCAATGCTGCATCTGTCCTCTGCCGGCTATAAGTGTGAGAACTCAGTGATCACATGATCACACAGTTCTCACAGCTGCTCTGAGCAGAGAGCCATGACTGTCAGTCACCGCTGTCTGCTCTGTCCCCCAGCGCTCACTGGAGCACTGGGCTGTGAAGGGGGAGGGAGTGGCTGTCTCAGGCTCTCAGCGGCACCCTGAGAGGCTGAGCCAGGTGCCACGCCAGACTCTGAGGTGGATCCCAACTTTAAAGTCAAGATCTTTCCCTAGCCTGGACTGACATCAGCCTGCTGTCAGCTGAAAACGGGTCACAGGAGTGCAGAACAAACTACACTCCTGTGATCTACAGGATAAGTAAAGCCAAAAGAGCTTTGGCTGTACTTCTCCTTTAAAGTGTTACTAAACCCAGGACCCTGCGTTCACAATATCTGGTCTCCCACAGTACACAGAACATGGAAATGCAATTATTTTAGTAAATATAAACTGCTAAATACCTTTTCTTATCAGCAGTTAGAGCAGTCTTGAGACTTCTTACAGTGCCCAGCAGAGCATTGGCTAAAGCTTGTAGGAAGAGTTTTCTTTCTGCTTTCTAGGAGGATGCAAACCCCTGACCTCTGTCTGGACAGTGCTGATTGGCCCTGTGCTGATCACATGCACTCACCCAAGAAAAAAAACAAACAAACAAAAAAAAAAACCTTTCTAGCAATACACATCAAACTGAGCATGTGCAGAATGGCTACGGATTCAGTCTATCTTATCAGGAGATAAGTTGTGGACATTTGAACAAGAGGAGGAGGAGAGAAGACAGGATCAAATGGCCTTTTTACACAATGCAGAGGATTAATCCCTTAGGTTCCACAGTGAGTATAACAAGCATGCTTTACTGCATATACAGACTGATTGTACTGTTGTGGGTTTAGTAACATTTTAAGGAAAGTGCTGCCCAAAGGACAAAACATATTTATGCAGTATAATTTTACAGTATTCTTAACAAAAAAGCTTTGAAATCAAAGCAGCTATTAGGCAAGTTGATAAGCACAGGTCAAGGACGTCCCATGATGAACTTGGAATATTCTTCTCATGGCATTAACAGGCCATGGTGATACTAGATGTTTTATAACTTATTGGTCACATTTTGTACATTATGTCCATCCACATATACAGCAGTCATTGTTTCCAGCACGCAACTGCTGAAAGCAAAGACAATACAAGGTACAACTAGATATACCCATGTTTGAGCTGCCAACATGCAACAATGACTGTGTGGGAAAAAAATTAAAAACCGCACAAATTAGATATGCAATCATCTTTATCTGACTATTGATAGTGAAGTTCCAAAACAAGGAAAAATGCCAGAGTTTACTTTAAAGTGCCATTTATTTTGGCAGAGGACTTTGGATAGCTCCAGATAAGGTAAACATGTCTCAGAAGGGATCATTGTAGCCCTATAGATTAGGCTTACTTTAATGTTAAATTCAGGGGTAGGAGGTATAGCTTAAGAGGTAGAATTCAGAGAGTTAGGCGTTAAGGCCACCTTTTAAGGGTTAGGTTAAGGGTTTAGGAGGTCAAATTAAGGGTTTGGTTAAAGGTTACAGGAGGTGTAAAGTTTGAGGGTGAATTTAAGGGGTTAGGTTTAATGTTAAAGCTTTGAGTAAGAAGGATTAAGTGGGCATCACAGTGGCTAAATGGTTAGCACTTCCGCCTGGCAGCACTAAGGTTGTTGGTTCAAATCCCAACCACGGCACCACCTGCCTGGAGTTTGCATGTTTTCCCTGTGCCTGTGTGGGTTTCCTTCCGGTACTCTGGTTTCCTCCCACACTCCAAAAGACATGCTGGTAGGTTCATTGGCTCCTGCCTAAACTGGCCCTAGTATGTGTATGTATTAATGTGAGTTAAGGACCTTCAATCGTATGCTCCGTGAGGGTTAGGCACTGATGTGAATGTACTATATATAAATATCTATCTATGTGTGTGTGTGTAAACCACTGTGTAAATTGACAGCGCTAAACAAGTACCTGTAATGAATAAAATAAATAGGTGCTTTACGATCAGAATTAAGATATGATGGTGAATAGACTCCCTCAAGAGTTGGTTCTGGCCAGCTCAGTGGATTGCTTTAAAAAAGGCCTGGATTGTTTCCTAGAGACAAAATATAACTGGATGCTAACATTTATAGGTACAGTCCCTATTCCAGGGAATATCCGATTGCCTCTCAGGGGATCAGGAAGGAATTTTTTTCCCCTGCAGGAGCAAATTGCATCATACTTTGCTGGGGATTTTTTTTTTTGCCTTCCTCTGGACAGGGGCGGATTGACAACTCATGGGGCCCCCGGGCAATAGGGGATCATGGGGCCCCTGTGTCCTTGCCCAAACTCAAAAAAGCCTATGAAAAAGGTACCAGGGGCATCTCATGGGGACCCCTACTTACCCCGGGCCCTCGGGCAGTGCCCGAGTTTCCAAATGGTCAGTCCGACCCTGCCTCTGGATCAATTGTGGATATAAGATTATACCCTTTTTTTTTTGTTGGTTGAACTGGATGGACTTTTGTCTTTTTTCATCCAGACTATGTACTATGTGAAGGACACCTGGGGAAAAAACATTTTAACTTTACCTCTTTCTGATGCAAGAAGATCTTTGACAAGAGCTACAGTTTGTGGGTACCTGACATCATAAACAATGGTACTGATATAAATCACATATAACAGAAGGGTTTTTTGTAACAAATTTATACAAGATTTAAAAGCTAGTTAGTGACACCAGGCATCTGTTTTGTCCTTGTTTAATACAGTCATAGCACCAAGCAATACTACAACATTGTTTTCTCCAAGGTTTCATGGCAAAAAAAGTTAAAGAACAACTGAAATAAAACATAGTGTTTTACAATACACACTGAAGAGGGGCTGCTAGAGTATTGTGAATATTAGAGCAAAAAAAAAAAAAATGTTACAGTACGCTGTATTCTGATGGCTTTACAAATCCTCTTTCTGCTAATCCCCTGGGGACATGTGTTGGAGTGAGTGACAGGTCTCATGCACTTTCTTAAGTTCATGCCTTCCAGGGATTTGTTCTCACAAACCTGATGTAACTCATTCATAAAAGCAAAGGAGGTCACGTGAAGCCACAGTGTGTAAGGCTTAAAATATATTATGGGGAGGAAAGAGGAGGAGGGGGGAAGGAGGGCAGGCGGCAGGCAGGCTCCAGTTCCACAGCATGGCTTGACCTAGGGTAACCTTTGAAATGTGATTATTCACACAGTGAGAGGGGGATTTCCTTGAAGGAGATTTACCATGGTGAACACACTCTCCCTCAAATAACCTGACAACGCAGGATGAATAAAAGATGACTTGCCAAAAACAAGACAGGGAAGGATGTGATTACTCCTAAGTAATAACTGAACACAAATCAGGAGTACACGGAGTACAGTTATGGGGCTCTAAAGATGTTTATAGTATGCTATGGGCAAAAATCCATGCAAGCTTATTTGACAGTTTTGACAAGCTGATGTGCGCAATTGCCAATGTTTTTTTTAACTCTGCTTGGAAGCTTTTACCTGTTTTTTTTTTATTGGCACGCCTGGACATGACAGCCATTTCCTCTACTGATGCAAACTAAATTGCCCAGAAATATGTGAGAAAAAACAATTTGATAAACAATTCCATACACTAACAATACCACTTTACAGTGCCTGTAATGCTCACTTAGTTCCTGTTATCTCATAATTATACCATACAAAGAATTTTAATCCAATAGACTTTTCACTCCAGTATCCTACAAACATATAATTTTGATGCTTCTGTTGGTCAGATGTGTCAGTGTTAAAAAGCTTGTCACTGAAACCTCTATGTATCTACAGACAGGAATATGTTTATCAAGTAACTGACATGTTACCTATTAATTATGCAATTTAAAGGTAGAAAAAAAAATATTTTTTTTGCTTCTGTATGAATAACTGCATGTCTGGTCTTTAAAGAATCATGTAAATCAGGAAACCATACAATTGGCCTTCATAATGCTCCAATGACTGGACAATCTACACCGATACATTCAAGCAAATAAAACAAGATGATTAACAGAAGCGTCACATAACTTGCAGCTTCTACTGTGGTTAATGTAGAAATTGAGTTTATATTCGGGAACATTACTGGAAATAAACATCAGACTTCAAATTTTGGTCTGCAAAAAATATTCAGGGTGCCAAGTACAGCAAGTTGGATCCTTCAAACCACTGCCTTACCCAGGCAAAAGAAGCTGGCTTAGATCAGCACCCCAAGTTATGGCCATCCTGGATTGAAATTGCATTGCATACTTGTGTAACTAAGCGACTGCAAAGGACTCAGCAACTAAGTCAGTATATCTTGAAGGCAGGTTCTTTTTAAAGTTCTTGTACTTACACTCACAAGCAACAACGCTCATCAGATGCAACGTATGTTGCATTTTCAAGTACTCTAGAGCATGGGTGTCAAACTGGTGGCCTTCCAGATGTTGCTAAACTACAAGTCCCATGAGGTATTGCAAGACTGACAGTTACAAGCATAACTCCCAAAGGCAGATGCATGATGGGACTTGTAGTTTCGCAACATCTGGAGGGTCGCCAGTTTGACACCCTTGCTCTAGAGCATGCATTAATGTTCTATGATAAACATTCACCTAACCACAACTAGAGTGGACAGTGAGGGGTGTAAGGACCAGCAAAGAACTGGGATCCTTTTGTCTGGAGGGTAAAACCCTTTCATGGTAAGGACAGATTTCTGTAAACTAAAGGAAAAGTACCATTGTGTCTCATTGACTGGCATATAGGATGAAAGGCAGTAGTTCCTAAAAGCCATAGTTTATGGCAAAACATAACTTTTTACATTTTTGAGCTTTCTTTGTGACTCTCAGAATTCAGTCACATGACATCTCAGAGCAGATAATGCTGGTGCTAGAAGATGTTCTATCTGAATGAGGTAGCTATATAATGCCCAGAATGCTCTAATAATTTAAGATTGATGTCCTATTGGTAAAATATCTACACTTAAGACCACTAATCCAATATATCTTATTAGTACATCCCCACGAAAGATACTAACCAAGGCTTGCTGTAGTCCTGAGCTATGCTTGATTTTAATAAGGTCTTTATTTATCTGAGGGTCGAACAAAGGCATGAAGTTATGCCTCTGAAAAAGTAGAACAATGAAAAACAAATGTCACACGCGTTATTTTAGAAATCTTTCAACTACTCAATGAATTCCTATTTATACCCTTCCATGTATATTCCGAAGAAAAACTCTCAAGCCCCAAATTGCCTTGCCTGTAGGAGCAGTTTCAATATAATCAAATTCATTGTGACTCTTGGCATTCAGTAACATGACATTCCAGAGCTGCGAAGAAAGTTGGTGCTGGATGACTTTCCTCTGCCAGACACTGATTGTTGGTCTGAATGAGGTAGCTATATAATGGCCAGCATGTGTCACTAACGGCAAATCTATGTCTGAATAATGAAGTATCTCCACTCAGGGCCACCAGCTTAGTAATGCCTCCTTGTCCTGCAGCCCAGCCATCTCCTGGCAAGGATGCCTACCAATGTCTGCTGCAACGCTGCTGTGATGCTATATTTATCTTTATTTATTGGGGGGCTGAATAAAGGCACAAACTTATGCTTCTGAGCAATGAATGATGCCTAACCAGGGGCGGACTGACAACTCATGGGGCCCCCAGGCAATAGGGGATCATGGGGCCCCTGTGTCCTTGCCCAAACTCAAAAAAGCCTATGAAAAAGGTACCAGGGGCATCTCATGGGGCTCCCTACTGACTTCCGGCCCTCGGGCAGTGCCCGAGTTTCTAAATGGTCAGTCTGCCCCTGTGCCTAACTAATGCCATACAGATTACTTTAGAAATCTTTCAACTGCTTCATATATCACTATTTATATACTTGTCCTCCAAGATCTTGCTGTATTATTCTCTCGGAATGTGCCACCTAATGTCTTCTTTCCTGAGTGGCACTGTGAGATTTCTAACACAAAAAGATCTTAGTCGATTATTAGCCTTTGAGGAGTATAAGCATGATTGACCTGGCTTAAGTATTGTAGTTGAGGTCCTTTTGAGAATTTAAGCCCTAGTCCTGTTGAATGGGAAACGTCACCTGGAGTCACGGTCATCTGTGTGGGATTCTCTGTAAATGAACACTTTTGGCTTTGATTCATATTAAGGATGAAACTTTACTGGCAGATTCACTTATTGTGTGCATACTGCGGATTATTGCTTCCCGTAGACATTTTTGGACCGTTCTAGAACATTGTGATGTGTTTTTTTACTATTTTTCTCAGTTGCATATAGACACATAAAAGGTGTATATGCATCATGCTGGTAGGAGGCCCTAATATGTGTGCATGCATGGAAGAAAGGACCTTTAGGTTGTAAGTTCCTTGAGGGCAGAGACTGATGTGAATGTACGGGATGTAAAGTACTGCCTGAATTGTTGGCGCTGTATAAATATCTGTAATGAATAAATTCTATTTGGCAACTGGTTATTTCAAAACTGTAAAAATGTAAGCTCACAGAAAAATAGCAAGGTATTTTATGTCACTTGCTCTATGATGGAAATCATACCTGTAGGTGAATGTAATACACATCTAGATGTAATAACTACTAAACAGAGAGAAAAAAATGATGCTCTGCTAGCGCAACATAAAATATTAGAGGTCACCTTGGGGTTCTATGACCTGTATAAAACCACACTGCCTGCAGCTGTGAGTTTCATATGCTCATGCGATTCCCTTGTGACCCTTAACATTATAACATCCATTTTACAAAAGCTGTGAGAGGGTACAGGATGCCCAATTTATATACACATCACTAGTTCACCCTGCTCTACAGAGAAATACCATTTTGGTTCTACTTCACAATATTTACGTATGTAAATTGTATAGACATTATCATGCCGGCTTATATCCATGCACACCCTAGTTCACAGCCATTTAGATTCTTAATGACAGCCGTTCTGTGCCATTCCAAGCATCGAGCTTAGTTAACTAAGGCACTCAGTAACTAATACCACTCTGGAGGACAATTTAGTCAGCAGGGCATCAGTTCATTCTTCTTTTACAAGTACAATCAGATATATGATGTTTGCTCATGAATTGAGACAGACCTAACTAGGCTGTATGCAGACCAATGCACCTTGTAGCAAAGTGAAATTTTGTATAGAAAATTTTATGAAAAAATAAAGTATATTGTGACAAAATCAAAGCAGCAATATAAAAGAAAAGACATTTGTAATAACTGCCTTACTAATAACTGAAAACCCAACATTGTAAGTCAGGCACAAATGGGAGAGAGGTGCACAGTCTATAGTGATCAAAGCAACCATTCAGGATTTCCTTTCATTATCATGTATTAAAGGGTCAATTTATCCAAAACAGTAATTTTTTGGGAGATTCTGGAGAGGAAACCAACTCACAGTTTCTTATATCACTTGGGGATTCTATAGGCGAGATCCTTTTCTAGTTCTAGGCTCTGTACACCTGCTTTGAACATTGCATAGCTTCCAAGTGCTCCTCATTTGGAGAAACTTTTTTTCTGGGGGCTAAATCACCCCTCAGTCTATTTCATCCTTTTTAACCAACCAGAGTTCTGTGGACCCCTTGGGTTCCTTCAAAGATTGCTAGGGGTTCTTTGAGTAGCGAGAAGAATGGACTGATTTTCTTATGTAATGGTACTTGCAAAGTTCTGGTAGTGACAACACTTCGCGAAAGGCACTATATTGATTAGCAGTGTAACAGGGCATTCTTTCCACTGGCCAGCACTGTAGAAGGGCGCCTCTATGTCTGACAAGAAGATGTAAATGGGAAACCTTTCTTCTAATTTAAAATGTGTTATACTGACAACCAATGTAAAAGTAGCCTTTTCTAATGACCTGCAGTCTATAAGAAGCACTATTCCACTGACAACCGTACTATACATACTGTAATATACCATGAACTTTTGATATAATAACTTTTAGTAGGGATTCCCCGAGAAAAATTATTTCAAATGCTCCTCCATGGTAGAAGGTTGAAAGGATGCCCTGTTTGGTCTAATGTGTAGACCTCTGTTAAAGTACTTTTTAACTAAAAGAAAAAAACAACTGTTCTAAATCTTTCATCCAACACCTAAATATTGCATTTGTTTGAAAAGCAGGTAAAAAGGAAAAGTAGTGTAGAAAAAAGCTCTTCTGGATTAAACCATTTCATATTAATTCTTCGTGGTTTGTGTAACTGTGGGCGTGCCAGGTTTGAGTCTTTTGCCAACATACTTCATACTAAAAGTTTTTTTTCTTCATCTGAAAAATTTGGAAGATGTACTATTAGAATGTGGTCCCACACCCTCTGCTGGTTTTATTTTTTAAATTCTAGAGCACTTATAAAACTTCATCAGCAGCAAGAGATTCTATAGGGACTTATTCACATAGTCACAGAGCGCCATACAACCACTAAATTCAACGTATCCCTGCGCACTGGGAAAGATGAACAGTCCTGGATGCAAACTGTCTGCATGCAGGGCCACTCATTTGTATTGGCCCACTTGGGGTGCATATAGCGGTCGCATCTGTCAGCCTGTCATTGATTTGTATAGGTTGCTGGTCGCAGCTGTACGCAAGCACTGGTGACCCCAAGCACAGAAATACACTGCAATCTGCCAGTGTTCAGCTCTTTACACCCATGTAGATCAGTATTTATAGTGTTTGATAGTTTATGCCATCTTCATAGCTACCCTATATGCACTACTGTATAAAGAAGACGCTAACGTTTAACCATTATTCAGCTTTAAGATACAATTACTCCTCTCATTTTAGAGAAACCACCAGTCCTGTAGGCATGCTGTATCTGCACAGCCTTCCTAGTAGGGTTAAAAGGTTGCTGACTGTACTAGTGTCCCCGGGACAATGAATAATGCTGAGAGTGCTACAAAACACAGAGATTATATGTAGTGTCAGTGCACCAGATTCATAATCCTCCTGCCACTGGAGATTACAAATAATATACCCTTAAAGCCAGGCGCTGCTAAAAAAAAAAATGGCACAGATGTGTAATTCAGGTTGTAATATTCCACTTGACTAAATCAGGTACTATAGAAACTGTTTTTATTTTGACTGTAGAAGAAAGAATTACGTAATAAAGCTGATCTGGAAGATATAAAAACACAAATGAAGCCACTGTGAAGTTGTTAATAACTGAGTACAAGTGATTGTAAAGAGTCATTTTTTAAAAAAAAATAATAAACACGTTATACTTACCTGTTGTGCAATGGTTTTCCACAGGGCAGCCCCGCATCTTCCACCTCTAGGGACCCCTGTCGCTTCTCCTGACTCCTCTTTTTGGTGTGCTACCAGTGACGCCATAGGAAGCCGCTTTCTATTGTGGCACACCTGAGGGCTCAATCCTGAGCAGCGCTGCCTGTGTCTATAGACACAGACAGTGAGGCTTGTCCCCCCCCCCACTCCCTCAGCACAGACTATAATTGACAACAGCAGGAGCCAATAGCTCCCGCTGCTATCAATCTGCTCTGTGAGGAGGGAGAGAGCCGCTGCTCTTGGAAATAAAGCTGGATCGAGATCCGGCTCAGATAAAGTATCAAGAGTGCTGGGGGGAGCTGCAAACAGAAGTTTTTTTTACTTTAAAGTGTTTACCGACCCACAATAGTAAAATCAGTGTGTATATGCAGTATAGCAGGCTTGTTATACTCACTGTGGAACCTAAGGGGTTAATCCTCTGCATTGTGTAAAATGGCAGTTTGATCCTATCTTCCCTGATCTCCCCTTCTTTTACTGTCCCCAATCCATCTGCTGATAGTACAGAGCCCTATGAGTCACTCTGCACATGCTCTGTTTGGTGTCTATTGCTATAGAGTTGTTTTTTTCTTTGGGACAGTGCATGCAATCAGCACTGGGAGGGTGCATGTGATTCTTTGGCAGGGTGCATGTGAACAGGGCCAATCAGCACTTTCCAGACAGAGGGTCAGGGGTCCTGCAGCCTCATAGAACAGTCAGAGTAAAAAGCAAACTCCTGCCATTCTGCACATGCTCAGTTTGGTGTGTATTGCTAGAGAGGTGTTTTTTTTTGTCTTGGGAGAGTGCATGTGATCAGCAGAGGGCCAATCAGCAATGTCCAGACAGAGGTCAGGGGTTTTGCATCCTCCTAGAGCAGAAATAAAACTCCTCCTACAAGCCTTAACCAGTGCTCAGCTGGACACTGATAGAAGTCACACAGCTGCTATATACTGCAGATGAGAAAAGGTATTTAGCAGTGTATATTTACTAAAATAATTGCATTTCCATGTTCTGTGTACTGTGGGAAACCAGATATAGTGAATGCAGGGTCCTGGGTTTAGTAACATTTTAATGCCGAGAATGCATTAAGGTGAAAAACCTTCTGCCTACCACTTTAAATATTTAAATCAATAATAGTTTAACCACTTCCCGACCGGCCGTTGCATATAAACGGCCGGACGGTGGCAGTGCAGGGTCGGGTGGCCGTTTATAAACGGCCTCACCCGCACCCTGCTTGTGCGCGCTCCCTGGGAGCGCGCAGCACTGCGATCCGGTGCCCACTGTGTCCTCCGGACACAGTGAAACACCGATCGTCGGACGGGACCTCTGTACGAGGTCCCGATCATGTGATCACTGATTGGCCAATCAGTGATCACATGCAAAGTAGTAAGCAAGATGTCACTTGTGACATCATTGCTTACTACGTGTGAAATCTGTGAATGATCACAGAGGTCACATGGTACAAGGCTATTCACAACAGCCTTGTACCATGTGACAAGCTGTGATCAATCACAGCTCACTCAGTACTTCTCAATGAGTGCAGGAATGCACACAGAGAGAAAGAGAAATGATTGCTTTTACATCCTATATGGGTGTAAAAGCAATCATTGTAAAAAAAAAAAAAAAATCATCACCCCCCACAAGTAGTACAGTGTCACTATGGTGACACTGTACTGCTAGGGTGACATTATGTAAAAAAAATAAAAAACAATAATAAAAAATAAAATAAAAATGTAAAAAAAAATGTTTAAAAATTATAATTTTTGGTTATAAACTAATTCGTTTTTTTTTTTTTTACTAAAAAGATAACGGAATAAATGTTAGCAAAGATTTATGATGAAATATTATTTATTTGCAAAATGTTATAAAGAAAACACTTTTGTTCAAAATTTTTGGACTTTTTCATTTACATAGCAAAAAAAATAAAAATCGCAGCGGTGAATAAATACCACCAAAATAAAGCTTTATCTGTCTCAAAAAAATGGTAAAAAATTAATTTGGGTACAGTGTTGCATGACTGCGCAGTTGTCATTCAAAGTGTGATAGCGCTGAAAACTGAAAATTCCCTGGTCAGGAAGGGGGTAAAAGTGTCCGGTCTGGAAGTGGTTAATGAACTGCTTTTCATCTTCAAAACAGTAGAATTTATATTGAAAGAGGGAAGGCAGCACTAGAAGCCAATCAAGTGTACTGCATGCAAATGTGCTGACAAGGAACACACTTATTGGAGAAGAGTAGAGAGATGACCTCATCTGTCTGCTGTTTCTCCTTCACTGTCCAGTCAGCAAGCTGGAGGTGGAGACATGACAACAATGTGTTCCTAACTGCAACAGAGAAAATGGTGTCATCCACCTGGCTCTGCTGTGTGAATCTCAGGACAAGACAGACACAAACAAAATTCCTTTTGCAACCAATACAGTTTTTTTTTTTCATATGTGTATTTAGCGGTTTGCCTGGAGTTCAGCTTTAAAATGTGAGTCAAGATTCTAACTATTGTGTCGAAGTATTCGAGTGTGAATAACTATTTCTTGTAAGTATTAGAGATTTTTGCCTTTCTTGTGTTTTCTACAAATGAAGCTGCACTTGGGGTCATAAAAAAGGAAGCAACTGATAGTTTAGGCTAATGTTGCCTTTGCTATTGTAAAAACGGCACAGCTAAAGTACTAAACAGATTTGCAAACAGATGCAAAATGTTCCTGCCGATCCTTAATGGAATGGGTAAAGTGACAAAATAAATGAAAAAAAAAAAGGTCTGGCACTGAAGCAAAGAAAAAAATGCTAAATAGAATATGTTTAACGGCATTAGATCATTCACTGGCAGATTATAGCGGGAATTACAAAAACATTGCTATTTGGCAGCTTCCATGCACGACTGCCCTGGGAGTAATCCGGCGTGTGCATTGAATCAGATCACCGTCAGAGTCAAGAGAACAGGTCCTTTCAAATGAAGGTTGAAACTAATGATAAGCCTTGTGAAGATTAATAAACAGGCACTAATAGCTATCGCCAGTCACTGGAAGACAGTTCAAAGAAAAACCACCAGGATTCTGGAACCACCTCTTTTATTACTGTCTTTGTCCCTTTCACTATTGCTTCTTCATGAATGGCCTAATAAATTCATGTAATGAATGAATGATTAATCTTGCATTCTGTGTCATGCGAATGCATTTTCTTCAAAGTGTTTATCTCTTCATCTTTAAAGCAGTAAAAATTATAGTGTGCGCTATATGACAGGGACCGATTATATCTGTGAAATTCCCAAAGTAGAAGACGCAGGAAGAAAGGCAAATGATCCTCTTTTTGTCATTGAATCCATTACAGCTACACCAAGCTAAAAATACATTATATAGGCATTATGGTTTTATTTATGCTGCGTTTTAATGCATATATGCATTCTAATTCAAATGTGTGTGTACATACAGACACATACATTTATTTATTGCAGGTATTTATATAGCACCATAAATTTACATAGCACTACACATATATATTGTACATTCACATCAGTCCCTGCCCTCAAGGAGCTTACAGTGTAAGGTCCCTAACTCACATTCATATATATATATATATATATATATATATATATATATATATATATATATATTATAAATTAGGGTCAATTTGAACAGGAGCCAATTAACCTACCAGCATGTCTTTGGAGTGTGGGAGGAAAATGGTGTATCTGAAGGAAACCCACGCAAGCACAGGAAGAACATGCAAAGTAGTGCCCTGGTTGGAATTCAAACCGACGATCCTATAGCTGCAAGGTGGAAGTGCTAACCACTTAGCCACTGTGCGCCCACACATATACTGTATAAAAAAATTAAATCTTCATGTTCTTAATAGCAACTGATACTTGTATTCCCCAAGATCAGAAATTATAATCAAGACATTGATGACAACTGTTTTCGTCATGTAACTTTTGTATTCATTAAACCTACATTCATAACCCAACTCTGGGCAAATTTTCCTTTGTAGTGGGGCTGCACAGCAAATGGTTAAATTGTCATTTATGTCTGTGGAACAACAGGAGATTTACTTCTCCTATCCTTCTACCTTCCTTCCCCCCCTTCCCCGGCAGAATCTGCACCCCCATTTTCCGTTGGTTTACAGTCCTGATGTCATCAAGACTAGAGCAGGGTTCATAGTCCATAGAGATGAGAAAGCTGAGCGACAGTCCACCACCGGATCGTAGGGAAGCACCATCTTCCGGGAGAAGCAGATGATCAGTAAAACTATTAACCATTGCAGTGCAGGCACAGCCCCGATGCAAGGGATAATTTTAATACACCCCCCACTTAAACTTTTTACTAGCAATAAGCAAAAATACTATCCCAAAAAATACACAGAAGGATTAAAGGTCTTCTTTGCCATTTTTCATCGTAAATAGAAGAAAAGGCAACAAAGCAAAGGTAGATCATTACAAAGATGGTATAAAACACTAGTCCCATTTTCTAAGGAAATACACATACATTCCCTGAGAAAGACAGAAAAGAATTAAAAAATGGGAGAGTAGAATCTCCAACCTAGACTGGGTATGTGTCTTCTGCAAGGGGCTGCAGGGGCTATGGGATCATTTTTTTTTTATTTTCCCGGATTTGATTTATTTTTTTTAAATTTAGATACAGTGGAGAGGGATTAGAACATCTCTCAGGTTTTTATTGCTTGGAATAGTAAATTGATAGTGCGTGAACCTTGAGAAGTAGATGCCTGAGTAGTTAAAATATTATCAATACTGTGCTGATAGTATCTCTATGGGGCATCTGGGTGATATGTGGGCTGCTTCTGTGCACCAAGGGACTACCCACAGGAACCCCCCGGAATGTGAAGACTGGTTTTATAGTATTAGTTCACTTTTTAATAAAAAATAATACATGCACATTTTTTTGGCAAATAAAAAAAATGTACCGTACATTTATTGTTTGTTTATGGAGCCTCTAAAGCATTGCAGCATCGATCAGCAGATCGCTGGTGCCATGCATGTCTACCCCTGATCTGTCAATATATCAGCTTGCTCCTACATCCCGTATGAGCAAACAGATACTACTGACCTGAGGGCTCAATGAACTACCACAGCACTGTGGTAGTTCAATGAAAACTACAAGCCGACAACCGCAAAGGCTGCCGGGACTTGTAGTTTACCATTCACAGAATGCTGTGAATGAATGACGTGTCTGGGCAGGCAGAGCCCCGCATGGCCACAGTTTTTTCAAATTGTGAAAGCTAGAGAGGGGGGAGAAGATCCCCTGCTACCTGTCACATCATGTTACATCCTGAATATGGGTATAACATGTAACGAAAGGTGAACTTATCCTTTAGGCCTTAAAATGGAATTATTAGAAGCATTAGAGTCCAAAGTAAGGTTTTAATCCATACATTTGCTGGGTACAACATCCAATGTGTTTTAGGGGCTACACATCGCCCCCTTCATCAAGGCTTAACGAAATAGGAGATCTGTTCATATAGACTCGGACTGTGATTTATAATTTGGATATATTTATTTATTACAGGTACTTATATAGCACCGTCAATTTACGCAGCGCTTTACACATATATATATATATATATATATTGTAAATTCACATCAGTTCCTAACTCTCAAGGGGCATACAATCTAAGGTCCCTAACTCACATTCATAAATACATATACTAGGGCCAATTTAGACAGGAGCCAATTAACCTACCAGCATATCTTTAGAGTATGGGAGTAAACCAGAGTATCTGGAGGAAACCCACGTAGGCACAGGGAGAACATGCAAACTCCAGGCAGGTGGTGCCGTGAATGGGATTCGAACAAACGACCCTAGTACTGCCAGGCAGAAGTACTGACCATTTAACCACTGTGCTGCCCATATATATATATATATATATATATATATATATATATATATATATATATACACACACACACATACATATAATGATATTATATAATATAATAGAATATAAAAGTAAACTTTGTAACGTTCAGCAGCTGGTTTGAGGTAGCCAAAGCCCCTTAAAACATTGGCTGTTGCACCCAATGTATGTTTGGATTGAAACCTTCCTTTTGGACTCTAATACTTTGGTGCTTCAGTTTTTAAATTTTTATTGCTGTCTGTGTCCCTGGCAGGGAGCATCACCCTCTCTATTTGACATGGTGACAGGTGTCACTGAAAATGAAAGAAAATCCCAAGTTGTGAATGGTTAACAGGACAGGAATAGAGGGGAAATCTTCCAAGGAGAACACTAGCTCTGGTGACCAGCAGGGATTTCCTCACACTTTGTGTTGCGCTTAGGGAAAGGAAGTGCAGGGAAACTCCCCAATGGGACACAGACTAAATAAAATAGATCGACTTCAGTACAACCAGCCTGCCCATAGATGGATTGAATCTTGGCCGATCCCTGCTGAACCTGCTAAGATTTGATCCAACTATGGCTGGCTTAAAGCTTAATTCACATTTGCACTCCTAGCTTTTCTAAACGCAAAATTTCTTTGGGAAATATAAACACTTTGTCTGCTTTCCAGTTCACTTTTTCCTGCATTAGGAAGTTCCTGCTTTAAGGTAGGTTTAGCTATGTTTACATACATTGAGCCGTGTTTACAGCTTTAGAATCGGATTCTGGATGCACAGCATTCTATTTTTTCAGTTAGCTATATTGAACTGCTCTAAATGCACCCAAAACTCCAGTCTGAATGATACCATTAAAAAATCAGTACCTGCACTTGAATGCATTTAGTATTAGTCTCCAAACACATTAATAAAAGCACACATAAGTAAAAGCAGGTTTGACATGGCAAGTGTGAATGAGGCTGTATGTGGACCAATTACAATTTTGCATACCCTTGGTATTCTAGCTGTCATTGTAAAGATATTCAGAGAAAAAAAAAAATTAACACATGCTTTCTGTAGAAAAGACTGGATTTTAGGATTTTTTAAATCTGACCTTACTGTAAAGAGTTTAAGTTTGAGAACTAGCTCTTGTGTTGGATAGTCCATCAAAAACTACTATGGTCCCTGCCAGGGGCGGACTGACCATTTGGAAACTCAGGCACTGCCCGAGGGCCCGCGGTCAGTAGGGGGACCTATGAGATGCCCCTGGTACCTTTTTCATAGTCTTTTTTGAGTTTGGGCAAGGACACAGGGGCCCCATGATCCCCTATTGCCCAAGGGTCCCATGAGTTGTCAGTCCGCCCCTGGTCCCTGCAGCTCTTGCACACAATGGACAGCAGGGAGCTACAGGCATTCGATACATCCAGAGGTGTCACATGAAAAGTATAATGGATCCTTTTCCACTTCATGCCTTTCTCTATGCATTGACCACCTCAGCTCCTTTACAGGCCAGTTTTTAGTGCTGAGATAGTCTGACTGACAAGTATTACATTTTATATATAATTTTCTAAGACAGCCAGAGCTTCCATTTGGTGGTATTTAATAACCATTTTTATAAAAAAAGAAAATCCACAATATAAAAAAAAGGAGCAAAAACATTTTTTTAGTTTTCAGTTCTAATATAGGTTTACCTATTTATTTTAATTTCTAATTGATAATTATTACAGTTGCCCCACTAGAAGCAATGAAAAGCAAAACATTTTGCCGGTGTTGTCAGTAAACAGGCAGTTTATATTCTCTTCAATATACAAGAATGTCATTTTTTCATAGCTGAAGGAAAGTTTATATGCATTTTATGCAAATATATAAAATAATCTAAAGAGCAAATCATGGAGAGTGATACATGGTTGATGAAATCTAGGCTCTGCGAAGTTATGGGTTTAAATAGAAACTGTTTGGTATAAACGATCCATGTCAGATTTTAGCCTTTTATAAACATACATAAGTCTGCTTGTGACAAAAGGGCGACACACCTACCTTTAGCTCCGAGGTATACTATACAGATTACCATCACTATCTATCTATAACTTGCACTAAAACTTTTGTAACAATATATAAACTTTTATATTGCATTTGGCCCATAACTAACCGTTTATATAGCCACACACTTGTGGTGTATTTTTTGCATCTGCTTTTGGTGTTATGGGCAAACATCCAGATCCAGGACAAGGAGGGGGGGCAGGAGAGGTAGCTGCCCCAGGAGCAATATTTTCAAATGGGGAAGGGGGGGGGGGGGCAACCTCCACATCACAATTGTGTTATGCCTGGTGGTCCTGACATTAATTGCAGCTATACCCTCCCATTCCCAAGCAGAACTTGAATTGAGCTACCCCTGTGCTACTGCCACCCTCAGCGTGCATAGATATGGACAGCACACTATATTGTTGGAAGGGGTAGAGTGGAATACATAGGGTTCTGACAGGTGGGAGGGTGGCAACTAGGCCAGCCCCTCCCCATACAAAACATGAAAGGAAGTAGAGGGAGGGTGGTTATGAGCACTGTCACTGACTCCAATGCTAGGTTTTATTATTGCACTCACTGACACCAATGCTGGCGGTTATTGCGCTCACTCACCTTGATCCTGGAGATGACTATTATTTCGATTTCTGATACCAATATAAAATCTCAGAGGAATGGGGACAAACACATATAATGGGCCACTCCTACTTGTGCGTTTTGGCAGTGCACTCTACCAATAGGGGTCATTTTTGCATGGATGTCAATGGGACGCGATTTTGCATGGAAGTCGATGGGACGCGATTTTGCATTGAAGCTGATGGGACGCGATTTTGCATTGAAGCTGATGGGACGCGATTTTGCATTGAAGTCGATGGGATGCGATTTCGCATTGAAGTCAAAGGGACGCGATTTTGCGTTGAAGTCAGTATGACACGATTTTGCGTTGAAGTCAACAGGGCGCGATTTTGCCTTGAAGTCAACGGGGCGCGATTTTGCGTTGAAGTCAACGGGACGCGATTTTGCGTTGAAGTCATGGGGACACGATTTTGCGTTGAAGTAAATGGGATGCGATTTTGCGTTGAAGTCAATGGGACGCGATTTTGCTTTGAAGTCAATTGGCAGCGTGTTTGCATTGAAGTCAATGGGACGCGATTTTGCATTGAAGTAAATTATCAGCACCTTTTTTTTCCTAATGGCAAAATGCTGATAACCCTGTTGGACAATAATTTTCGGCAGCCAATATACTGATGCATCACTAACTATTATTGTGTCCACTAACACCAATGTTTTGATTGTGGTCACTGACACCAATGCTGGGGGTTATTACTGTCACCGGCACCTTTGATGAAGCTTATTTTACTGCAACTTTCTCTTCAGTGTGCACTGCAATATTCTGCAAAAAGGAAAAACCTTGACTTATACAGTATGTAATAAACCAGGGGCACAGTTTGGTATCTTTGCCCTGAGCAATGGATGACCTTGTCCGGTACTGACAACATCCTTAAATTGAATGAGTCAGTACAAGCTAATTAAAGGGGGACTCCCAGACTTTTTTCTTTTATCATCTTAAATGATGTGTTTGTTAAGATGCCACTGCATGCATCTTAACCAAACCTTTCACCACACTGAAACTGCTCATGGAAACGGCAAACCTTTTTTGACACACAGTATTCAAATACAAAACTGAAAAGCTGACCTTCAAGTTGGCGACAGATGTTTGAATGCAAATGTTACCAAAGTTAGAGGACCACCTACAATCACTTTGTTGCACTGTATGATTTTTTTTTTTTCTTCCCAAATGTGGAAGTCGTATCTCAACATTAAAACTCTTATCACATATGCAACCTCTGAAACATTAACACATACATATGCAATTTTTTTCAAATTAAAGAGGACAGAATAAAACATTATACACTATATATTTATATATATATAAAATTCCTGTTAGCTCATATTTATATCTCGTTCCACATCTTTTTTGCCTCTAGCAATCAATCTTTAGTAATTTTTGAAGAGTGAAGACCCTTGTGATACCCAATATTAAATTCTGTTCAAGGTAGCCAGCAACTCATTTAAATATTGCCTTGTGCGGTAATATATCTGTCATAGTTGTAGTTTACGTTCCAGAAAATGGACACAATCCATTTTCAGAAAATAAAAGCAGCATTGTCTTTCAGTTTACATAATGTAACATAAAATAGCATAAAAGAGTCCAAAAAAACTACAGAACTGCAAGAACATTACTGAAGTGCTTTAAAAAAATGAGAATACAAAATAAGCAAAGGCTGTCTCTACACTGAAGATGTCACTACTTTTAAGATAAGCCACCAGAGTTAACCAAAGGAACACAATTTCATGCTGAGCTGAAACTGCAGATGTTGTACAACTGCAGAGTTCAGCAGAGTTACCCTTGAAGAAACAGCAAGAGATAAAAGAGTTACATATATCTTTATGTTTGCTCCTCAAGAGGGACTGACACAGCATGAAGATATGTGCTTTTGTTACATTTTATATGCTTTCCAACAAATGTACTGAATATGGTAACATTTAAAGGCATAAAAAAAGTTTATTTTGTAAACGGTTTCATAAAAATGTTGAGGGAATCATAAATATGCTTGTACATATTTCCCAGCAGCGTAAAACATTTTAGCCGAAACCTGGTCCAAACTACACATGATTTTACCCATACCATGGCAAATCTTCACCTACTGAAGTAGGAAATTTAGAACTGTGTAACCACAGCTGGAACACTTACTACAGTAATTGTAGAAAGGGTATACTACAGTAGAAGACTTGGTCATCAGCAAAGATCTCCAGTACTGCAAGATTTCAAATACGTAACTGTTTAAACATGGTTTACATTCTTGGATAGAGCTGAGAAACCTTAAGTACGCTCCAGTAAATAATCACCAGATATGCTTCAGTGGTAAGATTCACTGTGTTTGCATCCACATATATGGCAGAACTTGCTACTAGATTTTTTTTTCACTTTTTTGTTTTATCATTGCAAAGTAAAAAAAGAAAAAAAATACAAAAAATCCCGATATAGGTCCTCACGTCAAATGATACCAATCTGGCACACCAAACATATTGGTCCAAATAGGACCAGCACATTACTAACGGGGCCCATATCCATGAAGCTGTCAACAAAGTTAAAGTCTAAGAGTCATACGTTCCCCCTTGTGCATGAATTTACTCAATAAGTGGTGAAACACAAATCCCCATCCAGGGGTGGGGTTGTTTAGTGAAAGACTGTTACTTTATTGTTTGAGGTTTGTAAAAATTCAAAGGATACAGTACAGTAACCATTTAATTGTCACCCCAGAACTTGCCCAAAGTGCTTAGGATCCATTCTTATGCAAGAATCCTGTCATTATGAATGGGCTGTCAATCTACAAATGGATGAAAAAACATGGCCCTTTTTTTTAGCAATGCAGCTAACCACAACACATTGTATGTGCATTGTAGTGTGTTGTACTCTACTGTGCAATGCTTTGGGGTGCCATCACAATGAATGGCACCTCAATGCACCACACACAGAGGAGGGGCATTGCCTTGTGCTGTGGCAAGGAGCATCAACTTGTGTGCTTTAGCGTGCACTGCCAAAACACACAATTAGGAATGGGCCACTGTACGTGCTTTCCCCCATTCCTCGGAGATTTTCTTTGTGCAGCCCACTGGGGACCTGTACAGTTTTTCAATAGAATTCTCCAGGCTGAGCTATGCTTTTTCCATATGTATGTCAAAAGAATCTTCATCCATTGCTTTGTAAGGGCCATCCAAAGAAATAATACACGGTCTTTGCATAGGATTTAATTTGGATGCTTCATTGCAAGCAGTGCCAAGCTAGGACATTAAAGTGTTACTAAACCCAGGACCCTGCATTCACTATATCTGGTCTCCCTCAGTACACAGAACATGGAAGTGCAATTATTTTAGTAAATATAAACTGCTAAATACCTTTTCAAATCAGCTGTTAGAGCAGGCTTGTGACTTCTATCAGTGTGTAGCAAAGCACTGGTTAAAGCTTGTAGGAAGAGTTTTCATTCTCCGCTGGTTGTCCCATGAGGCTGGCTAACCCCTGACCCTCTGTCTGGACAGTGCTGATTGGCTCTGTGCTGATCACATGCACCCTCCCAAGAAAAAAAAAAATCTCTAGCAATACACACCAAACTGAGCATGTGCAGCTTGCCCCCAAGGCTCTGTTCTAGCAGATGGATTGGAGACTGTGAATAAAAGGGGAGGATCAGAGAAGACAGGATCAAACATCCTTTTTTTAAACAATGGGGTGCTTAACCCCTTTGGTTCCACAGTGAGTATAACAAGCATGCTTTACTGCATATACAGACTGATTTTACTGTTGTGGATTTAGAAACACTTTAAAGTGAATTGTTAGGGGGGGTGTGGAGGTCAGTTGAAGGATACGTTTACTAAAAGTATGGTTATCCTTTAAAAAAATAAGGGAACTGGCTTGCCACATAGGCAATTAAGGATCAATTCACTTATTTCTGTTTTATTGATAATGAAGATAAATCCATTTGTCAACATGGACATTTTTCCACTATTAGGTTTGGGCAAAGAAAGTTCAATCATTTTCACTTTTTAGAGTTAGATCTCTTATAACAGGAGGCTGTCATTGCTTGCTTCCCTCAGACAATTCGGGGTTTATTTACTAAAGCTAGAGAGTCCAAAATCAGACTCTCTTCTGCATAGAAACCAATCAGCTTCTAACCTCAGCTTGTTCAATGAAGCTTTGGCAATGAAACCTGGAAGCTGATTGGTTTCTATGCAGAAGGGAGTCTGATTTTGGACTCTCCAGCTTTAGTAAATAAACCCCATCTTGTCACCTGTGTGTTATGGTGGTCCTCAGGTTTGAGCACGTTCTAAATCACTGACTAAGAACTATTATGAAGGTCAGAACAGTCAGGGAAAAGTCAGATGCCCTTCTTCACACCACACTTATGAAAATTTTTTTTTAAAATGCTTCTTTGATATAGTAACAGTGAAATTTTACTTTTGTCAAGGAGAAAAAAAAACAATAATGTTTGAGTCTCATAAAAAAGGAAACCAGCAGCGATGACTATTATATGGATTTTGACCTGAGAGTAATATACTTTGATGGACATTTTTAATATAATATGGCCACTATATATTCCTTTGAAAAAGTGACTTTGATCTGTGATACGTGTCAAGAGGCTTGTTCAGAGCTGCAATATGAATGCATTATGAATGGAATCTGAATTTTTCATATGTATACTTTACAAGTACCTATAATTGTAAATTAAGGTGGAATACAAATATTGACACACACACACACACACACACATATATATATATATATATATATATATACACACACACACACACACACATATATATACACATACACACATATATATATACATACATATATATATATATACACATACACACATATATATATATATATATATATATACACATATACACATACATACACACACACTCTGTATATGTTTATTAACAGCACAAATCTGGTGGTTGATTGGATCATGGATTTTGTATAAAGTGAATGCCAGGAAGCATTGATCTTTGTAACTGATACAGTAGGTTTTGACCCAAGAAAGGCAATCCATTGCTGGTCATACATATAAATAAGTGATTAAACCAGGAATTTTGGATGCACATTTGGCCCAGGAACATTAAAAAATGTCTTTGTCCTCTATACTAAAATGAGGAATAAGAATTGTTAAGAAAGTGAGACTTTCATAACAGCAGACTTTGTTTTAGGCAGTTCCACTGTGCTTTGCACTAGTTTAGAAGAGCACCTTTTGGTTTATTTTAGCTCCCCTCACCATGGTGAAATAGAATAGCAGATTTTAAAGTTGTTGCATGGCACCCTAAAAGGCATATATTTCCTATTCTTGATACTATTTATACAGGTAAAACTCGAAAAATTAGAATATCGTGCAAAAGTTCATTTATTTCAGTAATGCAACTTAAAAGGTGAAACTAATATATGAGATAGACTCATTACATGCAAAGCAAGATAGTTCAAGCCATGATTTATCATAATTGTGATGATTATGGTTTACAGCTCATGAAAACCCCAAATCCACAATCTCAGAAAATTAGATTACATGCAATCAGTAAAACAAGGATTGTACATAGAACAATATCGGACCTCTGAAAAGTATAAGCATGCATATGTACTCAGTACTTGGTTTGGGCCCCTTTTGCAGCAATTACTGCCTCAATGCGGCGTGGCATGGAAGCTATCAGCCTGTGGCACTGCTGAGGTGTTATGGAAGACTAGGATGCTTCAATAGCAGCCTTCAGCTCCTCTGCATTGTTCAGTCTCATGTCTCTCATCTTTCTCTTGGCAATGCCCCATAGATTCTCATAGGTCAGGCGAGTTTGCTGGCCAATCAAGCACAGTAATCCCATGGTCATTGAACCAGGTTTTGGTGCTTTTGGCAGTGTGGGCAGGTGCCAAGTCCTGCTGGAAAATGAAGTCAGCATCCCCATAGAGCTCGTCTGCAGAAGGAAGCATTAAGTGCTCCAAAATCTCCTGGTAGATGGCTGCATTGACCCTGGACTTAATGAAGCACAGTGGACCAACACCAGCAGATGACATGGCTCCCCAAATCAACACAGACTGTGGAAACTTCATACTGGACTTCATGCATCTTGCAGTGTGTGCCTCTCCATTCTTCCTCCATACTCTGGGTCCTTGGTTTCCAAATGAGATGCAAAAGTTGCTCTCATCAGAAAAGAGGACTTTGGACCACTGAGCAACAGACCAGGTCTGTTTTTCTTTAGAATAAAGGTAGTTTTTTTAGAGGTTGCAAAATAAATTACCGTATCACCCAATAGATGGCTTCCATTCAGTAGCCCAAAAAGGCATGCAGAAAAAAGGAATTTGTGAAAAGGAATTCACAGAAAAGCGGCTACATTATGAACAGAATGTGATACTCAGAAACATTTCCAAAAATTATGCTTTATTACACATAAATATTTGACATATGGGCAATCGCCCTGGTTTACCATCACCTCAGTATGAGACAATACACACAGACCTAAAACCATATAAAATGACACCCAGACCGGTCTGGATAGATGTGCAACAAGGACAATGACCGCTATAGTCTAAAGTCCTTGCCGCACTGGCACATAGGTTGACACTTCCTAAGGGAGGTGTATACAAAAATTATACCATAGGTATGCAGTGTCACATGCTATATATATAGACATATGTCATAACCATATAGGTTATACCCCATATGGGGGGATTTCCAAAAATTATACCAAGGGTATATCATATCACATGCATGCAGTACAGCGAGCACAGTAATCGTCAAAAGAGAGGCATAACCATAAGCCTATATTAGGCAATAGATGGATATCACATAAATAATGCAGTACAATCCTATGCCGGCACATGTGGTTGGGGCCCATTAATCTATAATAAAGGTGACTGGTTATTAGGACTCTTAAAATGAAAAGAGCCCCGATTGTTGCCTTGATGGAGGAATAGATGCAAGTAGCAGAACACTGCTTTAAATGGTTTCTTCACCAGAACATGTGGACTGCAAACCACTTTTTGTTGGAAACAAGATAAGGCCCAAAGGATCTTCCGCCTGTTGAAATATACGTGGTATGCCTTGTTTCTATGTGAAGCACCATAATGTCCCCATCCTGTAGTAAGACAAGCAATATGAGAATAGTCACTGTAAGAGCTTTCACTCTATGGTAGACGTTATTGTCATATAAATCGCATGGGACCTTTTATCTAATGTCCTGTAACAGTCCACTCACCACCTGTGCAATGGGTAATAGGAAAGGAAAAGAAGTCCTTCATAAGTGCTGCCGTGTGGAACCAGGGAACCACCGCTTACATCAGCCGACATATCGCGGGTCCCGACCTCTCCATGGCGCCTGTACTGCCTTAGCATGACTCATGGCATGTGAAAATGGCTACCTCCTTGTAGGTCGGCGTGCGTTCCACCTAGTGCGCATGACCGGAAGTGACGTATCTGACGTATGACGTCAACGCGTTTCGCCGATGGGCGTATCTCACTCAGCTTCGTCAGGGCCCTGACGAAGCTGAGTGAGATACGCCCATCGGCGAAACGCGTTGACATCATACGTCAGATACGTCACTTCCGGTCATGCGCACTAGGTGGAACGCACGCCGACCTACAAGGAGGTAGCCATTTTCACATGCCATGAGTCATGCTAAGGCAGTACAGGCGCCATGGAGAGGTCGGAACCCGCGATATGTCGGCTGATGTAAGCGGTGTTTCCCTGGTTCCACACGGCAGCACTTATGAAGGACTTCTTTTCCTTTCCCATTACCCATTGCACAGGTGGTGAGTGGACTGTTACAGGACATTAGATAAAAGGTCCCATGCGATTTATATGACAATAACGTCTACCATAGAGTGAAAGCTCTTACAGTGACTATTCTCATATTGCTTGTCTTACTACAGGATGGGGACATTATGGTGCTTCACATAGAAACAAGGCATACCACGTATATTTCAACAGGCGGAAGATCCTTTGGGCCTTATCTTGTTTCCAACAAAAAGTGGTTTGCAGTCCACATGTTGTGGTGAAGAAACCATTTAAAGCAGTGTTCTGCTACTTGCATCTATTCCTCCATCAAGGCAACAAGCGGGGCTCTTTTCATTTTAAGAGTCCTAATAACCAGTCACCTTTATTATAGATTAATGGGCCCCAACCACACGTGCCGGCATAGGATTGTACTGCATTATTTATGTGATATCCATCTATTGCCTAATATAGGCTTATGGTTATGCCTCTCTTTTGACGATTACTGTGCTTGCTGTACTGCATGCATGTGATATGATATACCCTTGGTATAATTTTTGGAAATCCCCCCATATGGGGTATAACCTATATGGTTATGACATATGTCTATATATATATATAGCATGTGACACTGCATACCTATGGTATAATTTTTGTATACACCTCCCTTAGGAAGTGTCAACCTATGTGCCAGTGCGGCAAGGACTTTAGACTATAGCGGTCATTGTCCTTGTTGCACATCTATCCTGACCGGTCTTGGTGTCATTTTATATGGTTTTAGGTCTGTGTGTATTGTCTCATACTGAGGTGATGGTAAACCAGGGCGATTGCCCATATGTCAAATATTTATGTGTAATAAAGCATAATTTTTGGAAATTTTTCTGAGTATCACATTCTGTTCATAATGTAGCCGCTTTTCTGTGAATTCCTTTTCACAAATTCCTTTTTTCTGCTGTTTTTCTTTAGCCCTGGTAAGACGCTTCTGACGTTCTTTGTTGTTCAGGAGCGGCTTGACAAGAGGAATACGACATTTGAAACCCATGACCAGGATCCGTCTGTGTGTGGTGGCTCTTGATGCACTGACTCCAGCCTCAGTCCACTCCTTGTGAAAGTCCCCAACACTTTTAAATGGCCTTTTCCTGACAATCCTCTCCCGGCTGCGGTCATCCCGGCTGCGGTCATCCCTGCTGCTTGTGCACCTTTTTTCTTCAACACTTTTCCCTTCCACATAACTCTCTATTAATGTGCTTTGATACAGCACTTTGGGAACATCCAACTTCTTTTGCAATTACCTTTTGAGGCTTTCCCTCCTTATGGAGGGTGTCAATGATGGCTTTCTGCACAACTGTTAGGTCAGCAGTCTTTCCCATAATTGTGATTTCTACTGAACCAGACTGAGAGACCATTTAAAGGCTCAGGAACCCTTTGCAGGTGTTATGGCTTAATTAGCCGATTAGAGGGGGACACTTTGAGCCTAGAATATTGCACCTTTTCACAATATTCTAAATTTTCTGAGATTGTGGATTTGGGTTTTCATGAGCTATAAGCCATATTCATCACAATTATGACAAATCATGGCTTGAACTATCTTGCTTTGCATGTAATGAGTCTCTCTCATATATTAGTTTCACCTTTTAAGTTGCATTACTGAAATAAATGAACTTTTGCACGATATTCTAATTTTTCGAGTTTCACCTGTATATGTGCAGAGAGAGGTTAAAATAATAATGATGAAAATGGGCCCATTCGTATGGCATTTTCTACTGTTATTTTTTCCCCATTAAAGAGCGTGCAAATTTATTTTATTAATGTTTAGGATGGTGTGGGAAACTATGAGCTCGCAGGCACACCAAACAGGCTAAGCCAGCATATTGCTGTTCATCGCACAATACCAGTTATTACTGACTCTAAGAGAAACGATCTGGCTAGATATGAAACTGTTGTGGATTGTATGTATACTATTGTTGATTGGATGTAAAATAAATGCTGCAGCAATGAATGGTATTGCTTTTCAATTAGGTCCACAAGGGGTTTGGAGTTAACGACACCAAACACTTAGCCCCGGTTCACATATATGAGGCCATGCGGGCGCGTTTTGCGTGGGCGTGTGAGCCCATTCATTTGAATGAACTCCCGTGCCATGCAGGGAAGAAGTCCCTCCACTTCTTCTGAAAATGCAGCCCGCTCGGGAACCTCAGTTCTCAGTACGGTTGCGTTTTCCAGTGCGGGCGGCATGCCATTAGAACTAATGGCACCCACCCGCGAGTCCGCATTCTTTTGTGTGGATTTTTGTGATGTGAACCTAGTCTATTTAGGCTGGGTGAGTGCTGCCTGGACTTTTCTATCTACTTATACATATTTACATAGCAGTGATGGACAGCTCTAGGTAAACGGTATCTGGTACTCTCCAATGAGGCATTGGCCCAATCAATGGCCCAGTATTCCAGTATAAACACTGAATGCTGACTGGGGCAACTCTTGTTTTTCTCCATTAGCATAAATTCTGTAAAAAATAGTCATGCGCTGGAGCGATTGTGGCGTAAACCAAATCCCTGAAAGCATTCACCCAATATAAATCTGCTTTCTTAACATACAATTCCTCTCTTCATGCTGCCAAACAAGCCTACTTTGTCACTCTTATTAATACCTTGTCATCCAGTCCTTGTTGTCTTTTAACTCTCTACTTTCTCCACCTCCACCCAGTACCTCACTCACTGCTCACGAGATTGCAAATCATTTCAAAAACAAGATTGGTGCAATTCGTAGAGGCATCGCCACTGCACAGACATCCAACCCACTTAGCATACCTTATACTAAACCTCCCTCAACACTTTCCTCTTTTGACCTTGCTACTACCGAAGAGGTCACTAAGGTTTTCTCAGAAGCCCATCTCACTACCTGCCCCCGGGATCCTGTCCCCTCACAACTACAACGGTCACCCTCTTCTTCCATCCTATGCTCCCTCACTCACATCTTCAACATTCCGATCTCTACTGGTGCCTTCCCCTCCCCTCTAAAGCATGCGCACATCACTCCCATACTTAAAAAGCCCTCCCTGGACCCCACCAACCTGAACAACTTAAGACCCATCTTCCTGCTGCCATTTACCTCTAAACTCCTAGAACGCTTAGTCTACAATCGCCTGAGCTCCCACCTCACCGACTACAACCTTGACCCTTTACAGTCTGGCTTTCACTCACTACACTCCACTGTAACTGCCCTAATAAAACTCACTAATGATCTACTAACTGCTAAAACCAATGGCCACTACTCCGTACTCTTACTACTTGACCGCTCTGTGGCTTTTGATACATTTGACCATGCCCTCCTCTTAAAAAAACTCCACTCTCTTGGTCTCAGAGACTCTGCGCTCTCCTGGTTCTCCTCCTACCTATCGCAGCGCTCCTTCAGCATTACCTATAACGCTGCCTCCTCCTCTTCACTCCCTCTTTCTGTAGAGGTCCCTCAAGGTTCTGTCCTTGGACCCCTTCTCTTCTCCATCTACACCTCCTCCCTTTGTCCCTTGATAAACTCCCATGGCTTTAAGTACCATTTCTATGCTGATGACACACAAATCTATCTTTCTACCCCTCACCTCACCCCTTCAGTCTCCTCTCGCATTACTAACCTACTAAGCGATATATCGGCATGGATGTCAATCCACTTCCTCAAACTCAGTCTTTCCAAAACTGAGCTCTTAGTATTCCCCCCAGCCCGTGTCCCCTCCCCTGACTTCTCCATCAAGATCAATAACACAATCATCAGTCCCTCCCCTCATGCCAGGGAACTAGGTGTAATCCTAGACTCCCATCTGTCCTTTCACCCCTAAATCCAATCACTGTCTAAATCTTGTAGACTTCACCTCCACAACATCTCCAAGATACGGCCGTTCTTAACCTCGGAAACCACTAAGCACCTTATTCACTCCCTGGTTATATCTCGCCTTGACTACTGTAACTCCCTCCTCATTGGCCTACCGAATCGCAGGCTATCCCCTCTTCAGTCTATCATGAATGCTGCTGCCAGACTTATCCACCTTACTAAATGTTCTGTATCTGCCACCCCTCTCTCATTGGCCTACCGAATCGCAGGCTATCCCCTCTTCAGTCTATCATGAATGCTGCTGCCAGACTTATGTTCTGTATCTGCCACCCCTCTCTGCTAATCCCTCCACTGGCTTCCCATTGCCCAACAGATAAAAGTCAAAGCATTAACAATAACGTATAAAGCCATTTATAACTCTGCCCCAAATTACATCACCGATCTTGTCTCTAAATATCACCCAAACCATACTCTCCGCTCCTCGCAAGACCTCCTGCTCTCTAGCTCCCTTGTCTCCTCTTCCCATGCTCGTCTCCAGGAATTTTCCAGAGCTTCCCCCATCCTCTGAAACACTCTACCCCAATGTATCAGACTATCGCCTACTCTGCTCACTTTTAGGCGATCTCTGAAAACCTATCTCTTCAGGGAAGCCTATCCTGCCCTCAGCTAATAATGGAATCTTCTACTCTTCCAACCAGTCCATCCCCCACAGTTAATACCTTTTGTACCACTAGCCCCTCCCTCCTAGGTTGTAAGCTCCAAGGAGCAGGGCCCTCTTTTCCCTCTTGTATTGAACTGTATTGTTGCTGTATTGTCTCTCGTTATATTGTAAAGAGCTGAGCAAACTTTTGGCGCTATATAAATCATGTATAATAATAATAAAAAATAACAATGCACCAGCCACATGGTACCACAATCAATGTTTGGGCTTTCTATTTTATATATAATACACATATACTGTTTTTTTTTTTAATGTTTTATTTTACATATATCCTAAAATCTGTCTGTAGGGATGCATTACACTGCTCACAGTAAAAAAAAAAAAAAAGTTCCACAAGGACCATATATTCTTTGTACATTAACGGTGCATGGGGATTTTTCTACGACTCTGCTAATAAAGAAGGCTGCTAGGCTTCTTTGCTGTAAGTAGAGGGCAGGATTTCATCTGGCAGGAAATGAAGCAAAGCTTCTAAACTGGTCCTGACATGCGTTATAATTCCAGGAAAGCACAGCTGTGTGATCATTACTGCAATTACCAAACAGTATTTACTGCTGACTTACTGTGGCTTAAGACTTTGTGAGGGGAAATGCTGGCATGTCACAGGAAGAAGCCTCCCTAGGCATGTCATTTAACTATTTTGGCGGTGTTTGGGCCCCAGAGCATTATTAGAGGCTACTGATACTTAAAAATGTTTTCTAAGGCATTAGATTGCACATAAAAAGACATAAATCCAAAGGTTATTTTTTTTTTAGCAAAAACAAAATCCATAAAGGAATGGTTTTGACAGATGTAACATGCTTGCTGGTAACACCTGCTGGGTCTTCTTTTCAAAGAGAAAAGACAGACAGCCTTTCACCACTTACAGACATGCTGGCCTTGTATACTAGCTTTGCAAGTCCAGTGTGCAGGATATTTATACAAATATATCGCGGCTTACATTTACAGAAGGCATGCTGTTCACAAGTCAATCCGTAAAACTAAAGTTGAGAGCAACTGCAAATAAAAAAACACTCTTAGCACACTAACTTTTAAGTGTCAGTAAAGGTACATTCAATGCATATTCTTCAAATCTTCATTTTGAAGAATATATTTGGCCACTAGCACGTTACATCTCTGCTCTGATCTACATAAAACTACAATGGAGCTCATTTAGGTCAAACAGTACAAAAAGTACATAAATCCAGGAGGATATTTTATAAAGTTAGCAACCTCATTGTTTTTTTTGAATATATAATCTTCCTGTGTGGTTGTATTCTTTAAAGAAGTCTATTACAGGAATGAAACTAATGAGAGCAGTTTGATCCTAATCAGAATAATTGAATGAATGAGTTCATTTTTCAGTCTTTCAATTACAGTCATGCAGAACTGTGAAAGAATGGATGTATGTCTAGGTGCCAAACTGTGTAGAACCACAATTAAGGTAGTCAGAGTGCCACTATGGGTACGTCCTAGAAGAGTTTGTTATTTGGGCTGCATTTGTCCTTCTGTGCCTAAAGCCAAGATAAATGATAGATCTGTAATTAATATTACATCATTAAATTTTTTTTTTTTTTTTTTTTTTAAATGCAAGCAGTTTAAGTATCCAGATTCTGAACTTATCCACCTCTTTTAGTCTACTGCACAGTTTGTACAGCAAAGCTCAGAGAGGGGAAAAGCAGCACAAGGAGCCAATCGTGTGCTATGGGGCAAGTGCTTTAAAAAGGAGAGATCAGAGATGACATGGAGATCACCAGTACACTGCTTTTCCTTTCATTGTTCAATCAAAGTGGGGAAGGGGACCTGTAAAGCAGGCCATAGACATAGAAATCTCAGTCGGTTTCCAACTATGTATGTGTAGGCTGAATGTACTCAAATTGACCTATAGATTCCCATGGCTTTCCCCCCACTGGGAGAACACAATGGCTCAGTAGGAAGGATTCCCCTGTCAACACTGTCTGGTAAACCATGGTTGCAAGATAGAAATTTGCACCATCTTTGGCCTGCAAGTAAAACTGCAGCAGAGGAAGATCAAGTCCCCTCTGCTACCTTGTGCTGTTTGAATGAGTCATGTAAATGCCATGACTTGGTGGACAGAGAAAGAAAAGTGGCAGGCAAAACAGCTCTCAAGTTCAAACCACATATGGGCAGGCTGAGTCCACTCAAATTGATCAATATATTCCCATGCTTCCCTCACTGGGAAAACACAATGGCTTGGCGGGAGGGATTCCCATGTCAACACTGTCTGCCAAACCCTGGTTGCAAGATAGTAATTCACACCATCTGAAAGTAAAACTGCAGCGTGGAAGATCATGGAAGGTCAAGTCCCCTCTGCTAGACTAGCCTGTGCTTTTTGAAAGAGCCATGTAAATGCCAGGACTAGGTGGGCAGAGAAAAAGTGGCAGGTAAAACAGCTCTCATATACTAATATTTTTAATGTGTAAATTTAGCCGTTTGCCTAGAATCCAGATTAAAGGGAAATTTTAGACCAATATAAAAACACATTGAAAATGAAATAATGTATTTTAAATGCTTCAGATAGGACTGTGAAATCAAACTACATATATTTCCACAATAGAAATCAGACTACATTAGATACATGTGTTGGTGTATGATCTGCTAATAAAATCTGCCACAGAACCTGTCTGGAGAGCCTGATCTTTGTGTAAATGTTGGTCTGCATGGAGTTAGTGACTACAATAGCTGAAGCCAGGGGGACACCATAACACCCAGGCAACTAGCATATTCATAGGAATGTCATAGTAGCAGCTTCTGTGTTTCTTGGCACAGGCTACAGAAATCCATTGGATACAGTGCAATCTATCTCATCACTCTTTACACTGAAAATGTTTATCTGCCATCAGCAGACATGCTGATCTTGTCCACATGGTGTCTATGGATAGCTCAAAATGACTATAGCTTCCTGTGCCTACTCACCCTTGTGCCGTAAACCTCTTAGCTGTATATATGTGCAGCGTAAGATCATTCAAGGCATTGTGCTGCTGACTGCAAATCCCACATGATTTGGAGCACGAATTATGCTGGATTCACACTGATGCATTGAACTGAAATGGGCTGCCTAATGCAATAAAACAAAACAAAAAAAAGGTGCGGGCACTATTTTTTATTGTAAAGTAGTGGAATGCAACACAGCTGCATCAGGATGCCATCAGGTTTCTGTGTGTGCCCACACACCGGCAGTCAGCTCAGGGACACAGAGGCTGTTAAAAAGTGAAGACTAAGTGTCACTGTGAAAAAATTGCGTGATAGGTGCAGGGGCTGGAAGCACTGTGCCTGCACTGTTAACAGATGTCACAGAAGAGAGTCAGCTGCTTCACCTGGCTGTGTGACTGATGTAGTGGTATGGTAGGTCAGGAAGCCCAGAAATGTTGAGCCTGTGTTTTTATCTTTTGGCCAGCATTATTGAGCTGCACTGAGGACGGAGTGTCCAATATAGAACTATATGTGCCTTACTTGTGTCACAATTCTGGGTGCCATTAAGAATGAGTGGCACCATAACTCACCAATGCAAGTTATACAAGGCATAGGTGTGAATCGAACCTTAGGGATGTCACTGCTATGCTGCACAATGTTCTTCTTGCTGGAGGGCAAGCTGTACCTGAGGACTGGCAATACAAGCACCTCCCTCCTTCAGCTTCATTCATTCTGTGGATTTGTGCTTCCTCCACTACTCTTGCTGCCTTTTGAATATTACCCCACTAGTTATCAGATCACCAGACATCAGGGGGAAACACTGTAAGGAGGAAGAAAAGCACTGCGCCTCTACCAAGCTTAACTGAACCTACAGGCATTACTGTTGCCTAGTCCTTTGTCCTCCACTTGCCTTTTTTGGGTGCTGCCTTCACAGTCCAGATCCTCTACACCAGGCAGTATTAAAAAGTTTGTGGTAATTGCAGTCAGGTATGACATCTTTGTAGGCATAAATACATCAGCAAGACTGTCTGGAGCTGTATGTCCACTTTGAAGTAAATATGACAAAGCCGCAAACCTATAAAGAGGCTCTTATGGGATTTGTATAAAAATTAAAAGTCAGCAGCTACAAATACTGTTGCTGCTGACTTTCAATAAACACACACTTACCAATTCAGGGATCTAGTGCTGTTGCCACCCAGGCCAGTTCCTTGCAAGTCTTTTGGTCTACAGTGACACCATCTTGCTTGTGGGAAGCTAGCTGCAACTTCCCGCGGCTTCACAGCCAGCTCCCCACTGCACATGCACGAGTCACAAAGGGGATTATTTACTAGAGCTGGTTCACTCAGAATCTCATGTACCTGTGCATGGTAGCCAAACATCTTCTAACCTCAGCTTGTTCAATTAAGCTTTAGCAATAAAACCTGTAAGCTGATTGGTTTCTATGCAGAAGTGCACAAGATTCTGAGTGAATCCGCTTTAGTAAACGAGTCCACAATATGAAAGCATTGGACACCCCACTAAACCGGCTCAATTAATTTGTCCTACCTAGCAGTCAACCATGGCAAGTAATATGATAGTCATACGATTGACTCCTTTATACAAGTATAGGCTATGATGTGTTTATAATGCCTTACACAGAGTGGTATATTTGCCTCTGTTATGCAAAATTGTGGATATAATGTTTTTGAGCCTATGGGGTTCATCAAGATGTCCACCAATACCCGTTTCTTTTAGTGCCTTGTCTGGAAAAAAAGCATAATAAAAAGTAACACCCCATTGTCCATGGAAGTAAAAAAATGCACCTGCATCTGTAAAAGTAAAAAATGTCCTATATGCAAAACATGGGAAAAAAAAAACCCTGCATCAGTGGTCAGAAAAAATGTTTTCAGCACACAATGTGGCTTATAATATGCAGCCAAGATTTTCTCATTGCAGAGGCTGGTGTACAGCAACTAGCAGTCCATGATTTAGAGACTATTGCTCTAGAATATAAATAATCTCATTAATGTGTATTGATATTTATAGAAGAAAAATGTTTTACATTGTATAATTTGTAAAGATATACATTCATAGAGGAGCTATATTTTCTGATATGGCATTCTAGAATGTATTTGCAATATGATTCTTTGTTTTCCATGATGACAGTTGAATATGGGAGTCACTATCATGCTGTGCTTTTGGACAAAGATGCTATCTGCACCTGTCTGACATCACTATAGAGAAATGTTACACTATATATTACATATAAAAATTAAAATAAGGAGCAAGAAGAGACATCTGTAAGTTAAATTAGAATACAAAAGTAAAGGTGCAGCGCTTGTATAAATATCATTAAAATTATCCAGCAATATGAATCATATAGTAAATTATCTTGTATATATCAATCCAATAATAATATGAAATATGATAAAAAGCTATATATAATTATAACAAATAACCAATCACTCAACAAAGTGAAGATTCATGCATAAGGTGCCAAAAGTCCCCATATATTCACAAATGTGAAGTCTAATAGTGAGATATAGGATTAGGAGTGATCCCTTCCTAGATCTTCTGGTGACAATCAAGTAATGAAGTTGCGCACTCACCAGATGCGCAATTTCATTGCGCATTTGAGAACACAATATCTCAAGTGGTCAGCTGGAGGGTCTTATGGGGCCTCTATAACCTGGTATGGACTCCTCCCTGGATAGATCATAGATGTCAGCAGCTTCCCTCTCCTTCTCAAGAGACTCTGTGGGTGGTTAGACTCATCAAGAGCTAGCATTGTCATCTGAATCTTCAGCAGATTGTCTCTCCTCACACACATGCATTCTGTGACTGATGTTATTTACTTGTTATGGAGGAAGGAGTCGGTGAATCAAACTCATTTCTGGGTCACTGCTTCCACAGGGGGGAGCACTGGACCCTGTGGAAGCAGTGACCCAGAAATGAGTTTTCTTCACTGACTCCTTCCTCCATAACAAGTAAATAATGTCAGTCACAGAGTGCATGTGTGTGAGGAGAGACAATCTGCTCCAGGAGCGGCTGGGCTGGACCCGGGGAACAAATCAATCATCGGAAAGCGCTGAGGGGGGAGAAGCACCATCAACTCCGCACAGGGTGGCTGGGAACAGCCTGCAGGTTGCCAGTGGTATTCCTGTGCAAGCCATGAAACGTTCAAGACTACCCAGTAGTAGTGAAGATTCGGATGACAATGCTAGTTCTTGATTAGTCTAACCACCCACAGAGTCTCTTGAGAAGGAGAAGGAAGCTGCTGACATCTACGATCTATCCAGGGAGGAGTCCATACCAATTTATAGAGGCCCCATAAGACCCTCCAGCTGACCACTTGAGATATTGTGTTCTCAAATGCGCAATGAAATTGCGCATCTGGTGAGTGCGCAATTTTATTACTTAATTGCCCCTAGAAGATCTAGGAAGGGATCACTTCTAATCCGATATCTCACTATTAGACTTCACATATGAGAATATATGTGGACTTTTGGCACCTTATGCACGAATCTTCACATTGTTGAGTGATTGGTTATTTGTTATAATTATATATAGCTTTTTATCATAGTTCATATTATTATTGGATTGATATATACAAGGTATTTTACTATACGATTCATATTGCTGGATAATTTTAATGATATTTATACAAGCGCTGCACCTTTATTTTATATTCTGATTCTGGGAGGTTGTTTTGGCACCTTTTTGGTGTCCCAGCTGCTCTATAATATAGTGCTCACTTCTCACCTTTTTACAGATGTAAGTTAAATTACTTTCATCTAAATGTACGTGATTGTAAAATATGTACTCAGTGAAAAACAAACAATAGTTTCCCTTTAAAATACATTTGAGGAACATTTCCTTAGCAAGTCCTATCACTGCCCTCCAAAGTAGCATTACAAGTATTATGAGAAAGCTCTTTGCCAGTAAAGGATGGAAACATTATCCAAACACAAGAAAATGAAAACAGAGACATCACTACAGCCTCATTTCACAAAGCCCCATGTGTTATTATTGTGGCAAATTCACACAAATCATTATTGCTTTGGTGTAAAATCATTTTTATTATATGTTATGTCATGAAGCATTATTTATCACCACCATTTTCTCTTTTCTCAGCAACAGACTCCTCATTGAAACTCAGAGTTTATGCCAGCTGGAACCTAGAAGTATTTAAATGAGCAAAATCCAAGCAGCATCCCTTGTGAATTAACTTTGACTGTCAATATATATCAAAATTGTTAAAATAACTTGTTTGGAAAATTATCACTTCTGTGCAGCCATTTTATAGCATTCATTTTATTGAACTAAACAAAAAAGTTAAGCATTAAAATAAACCAAAAAAACATTTGAATGAATAAATTTATGAGCTATGCTTTTGTGAATTGAGGCTTTTCTCAATTATAAGATACATAAAGCAAACATGAAAAACTTAGTGCTCAACTTGAACTTACCGCATAAAACAAACTACCACCACCTTCATACACATCCATGCAAATTTGGCAACATCTATGTTGTATACCTAGTGGCACTAAGACTTGTGATATTGGCAATTTTAAAACTTTTGGAATTTAATTTTATGCAGTTTGCATTGAGCCCTAATTTTTGTTCTCTGTGTTTTGTATTTGTGCATCTATTTCTGCTTATAACTGAGACCTTAGTGAGTAAAGACTGCATTAAATTCTCCACAAATTCATGAATGTCCAGGCCTGTTTTAATTTGCAAATGTTATACTTATATTTAAATACGATTTTATTGACATGTAACAGAAAGTTCTTGGTTTTAAGTGTTCCTTAAAAAAAAAAGAAAAAAAAGAAAAATATCAATGTAAACAATATATTAAACAAACTGGAAGTTGGAGTCTGCACTTCCCTAAATAAATATAAAATTGCGAATAAATAGCAGTAATAGTTTTTTTCCTCTGCCTTTTTTACTTTCAGTCAGGTGGCCATCATGTTAACATATGGTCAACTTGCAAAAGGACAGAATTCCAATTTAGCAATAATTTCCGATATCGGGGGGGAAAAAAGTCTGACCTTGGGACCGTGCTCAGTTCTCTAATGATTTCCCAACAGGGTTCATTTACTAGACCTGGGCTAAAGGCCAGTACAATACTGATGGCTGGGGTCAGCATAAACAGCCCATGATGTATTCTGCAATAGTTGCATTAAGCAGAGCAACAGGTCATCAATTAGATACTGACACTGAATATAAATAGGCCTGCTTCGCTTTACACTGAGCAACCAGCTAACAGCTTTCTGCCTGAAATGTACAATTTCTAATGCTTCCATAAAAGCCAAATATGTCGAATGAAAAAATGAAGCACAAGCCTACAGCTAGTATACTTGTCAAATGTACTAATGACTATCACGTGATACTTACATTGATGGTTGATGCCTCTTTAAAGGAGCACTAAAGGCAAAAATTAAAAATAAATATATGTAAGTGCAAAGGCAGTCTCAGAATTGCATAGATAAATGCAGATATTGAAACAGATTATTGAAATGAGAAAATGTATTTTCCAACTGCCATAATGGTTGATTCAAAAACTGATCATGTTACTCAATCCAAACTGAACTCACATTTGTTTTGATTGCCAGGACCAGATCTATACCCCCACCCGCACCTTTGACTGGTTAGCCCCAGTACCACACTAACAAGCTCAAAATACAATTTCTACAATACACCTAGAACTAGTCCTTCTATGCATACTTGTTACAAATCATGCATTCAAGGTATTGAAGTACGGTAAGTGCAATGTAGCTAGCATTTCTAGATTCAGGTCAACAATAGCAGCCTCCTATTTATCTCTGGAGAAAGTACACTTTTTAAAAAATTAATTTAGGTGAGAATGCATTTAACAATGTCAGGGGCCGCAACAGTTGGCCAAAGTAAGAGTTGAAAATGACAATATATAGTTCTTAAAAAAAAGGTTTAAAAGTAAATTAGTAGAACAGGGTCTAGAAAGGAGTCACACTAAACACTAAGATGGAAAGTGGTCAGTTAAAAATTGATAGGTGGAGATGGAGGGGGGGGGAGGCCTTACCAGATTTTAATGGGTATTTCAAATTGAATAGAGGACACAGAATCAATCGGAGCGTCATTAATTAGCAATCTAGTTCGATACCACTGGGTTTATTGGAAACACCTCATTGTAGACTGTTGGGCACCAACCAGTAGTGTTTGGACAAAGGATTCCCAAATGTAAAAAAAGGAAAGTGCACTTTAAGTGACTATTGCTGTCAATATGTGTCTCACATCATTTCAAAGACTAAAAGAAGGAAGACAAAGTGTACCAAGGCATTAGTGTGTGTGTACTTTTGGGTAGACATAGTAGGAAAGGGTTAAAACATCTGTTTATTTTTTTGTTTGGTCTGTGTACCTTGGGGGAGATTTGTTTTTCACTTCCTGTCATAGAGATACAATAGGAAGAAGAAATCTCTACAAAGGAAGGAGTATTTCTTTTTAGAAAGTTGTTGGCAGGATAAGTGTCCCATTGGAATACTTCCCCCTCTATTACTGTTCTAAGGGCAACTGCAATATTTTGGATTTCCCACCATTTTCTATATCGGCAACTATAGCTAATAGCAGTGAATCTCCCCAGTGGGACACAGGCAGCAACAAAACTTGACAGGGGTTCTAATAGACCCTACTCTATCCAAAACTTAAAAAAATAAATTGCCTATACATACACAAGGGCCATCAGGCAACCTGGCTGACCAAGTGAACAGAATATAGCTGACAAATGTTTATATAACCATGTCTGACAATATTCAAATGAAAATTCCTATTACATGGGTAGAGTATATTGATGTCCCAATAACAACAATAGCCATTCAAGAACTACAGCAGTTATTTTCCATAAAAAAGGTATTAATCTTTCTGATTAAATTAGCACTATAATATGAAAAATTCAAACATCTACCCTATATTATTACTCCTGCATGGCATGCTGTCGTTGAACACACCTGAGCCAGGAAAAAAAGTTCAGCTCCCTTGATGAGACTGAAACTTTTTAGAATTTTCTATATACAAGTTATTCATTATTGAAGCCTAACTACATGTTTAACTTCCCTTTAAATAGTTTGTTTGGCCCAGCTTGCCCCAAACAAACTATAAGGGATAATAAAAGTAGAGTTAGGCTTTAATATAATAAATGCGGTTGACACCAGGAAAAAAAACATTCAGATCCCATGATGCTACTGAAACCTTTTAGAGTTTGCTATATACTTTGAATTGTTATTCATTATTAAAGCATAACACCATGTTTAACACCCCCTTAAATAGTAGCTTGGCCCAAACAAACTATTTAAAAGGGACATTAAATATGGAGTTAGGCTTTAATATAATAAATATGGTTGACACCAAGTGCGTGAAGATCAGAGTCATTGGAATATGTGTTAACTGTATCTCAATGGTCATTTCAACAGTTCCCCATTTTGAAATGACATCCTTTATCATTTGTATATCTCTTTTATTGCGTGGAATTTAACTAATTAAAAACTGTGGGATGAGGTGATGGCAAGAAGGAGCTGCAGAATGTTAAAAATAGTCTATACCAGAGACAGCGGAGAATGCCTGCCACTCCCAAGGGAGTCAGGAAAGGCCACTGAAGACTCTCAAACCAGAGAAAGTAGGGAAAGCAGAGAAGGATGTTCAAGAACACACTTGTCAGAATTATATAAACTAGAAATATGTCAAAGCTAACTGAAATGGCTGCAGCTTAGATGACCTTTAAAACCTAAAATACACAAGACTTTTAAGTTTAAAGATCAGTAACAAGCGTAAATGTAAGTATTCATGGTAACTAGGAGATGATCTTTGTCTTCCAGATAATGATTTGATCAGTGTAAATCTCATTTTCCTTTGGACATATGCTATCCTACAAAGTCAGCTGAAGACTGAAGTTATGCAATATGTAAAAAACCCCAGAAATTATTAAATCTTCTCATAACAAACATAATCAAGCTACAATCATTGTCAAACATCTTTTTTCCCCTCTGTAGAACACACACATATATCAATCTCAACAATACTGCAAACAAATTTACAAAAAATACAATTAAAACCAAAAATCAATCCCAGGCAGATTTTCTTTTGAATTCCAAACTTTTCCTTTAACCTTCTCCTATTCTGCAGAAAAACCACTGGGCTCATTGCTGTCACGGGGTACATGGAACATCTAACACTGAGAAACGTTGGCAACCTTATTTTAGATCTAACTACTGAGAGCTTTAGGAAGTCCTTTCTTTAGTGTTTTAAGTGTTTCTAAATAGATTAGCTCAGAACAAAGCAGCTTTACTAGTCAATAATAGAAAGAGGAAAGCAATGCTTTCATCTTTCACCATTTCTTATTTTCAATCTGTCAATAAGTGACAGAAAGCACACGGCCTGTTCTTCAGATTAACTTTAACCCCTATTTAAAAACAACAGCATTTATATTTTTTTTCCAATTTGTACTAACAGGAGTGGGGGACACCCCATGTCTGTCCTCTGAACAGTCTGATGTGATGTGCAATTTTGGATTAGGTTGGAAAATGACTTTAGCTCTGCATTACCTTTGGAGTATATGAAACACAATTTTTCCCTTAAAAGTAAGCAGCGCAACATTACTTTTGTACAATATAAAATACAACTAGAATACCACAACGTATACCTTTAGTTAATATAAAATACTCATACATTGCTAAAAGAATACTAACAGTAAGACAAACATTTAAAACATAGGGGTTGATTTGCTAAAGACAAATACAACACCTGGCAAGAAGTATGGAATCACCACTCTTGAAAAATGTTTATTCAATTGTTTAATTGTGTAGAAAAAAAAAACAATCACAGACATGCCTCAAAACTATTTTCATTGAACATTCCAACCTTCTGGCTTTAAGAAACACTTTAAAAAAAAATTAAAAACAAAAAAAACTGTAGTCAATTTCAACAGTTTTTGCACATCAAGCATAGGAAAAAATATTGAATCACTCACTTCTGAGGAAAATATTATGGTATCACCATGTACTTTGCAGTTCTAAAACAAACATCTGCATTACATCAGATTACATCTGCTAATTAGACTGCAGTTAAAAAAAAAAAGTGCTTGCACACCTTGGTGAGCTGTTGCACCAAGATGATTGACATGTATCATGGCTTCAATAGAGATGTCAGTTGAAACAAAGGAGATGGTTATTAACTACTTGCCAACCGCAGATAGCCGAATGATGGCTACACTGCGGCCGGCCAGTTCTGGGAGGGCGTCATATGGCGCACCCCGCAAACTCCGGGATCGCTGTGTCCTACAGACACAGCTGATCACGTGATGTAGTAAAAGGCCAATCACAGCGGCCTTTTACCACGTGATCAGCCGTGTGCAATGACACGCTGATCACCGGGAAATGCAATTGCCGGTTCTCGGCTGCACTTTCCTCACGCTGTCAGAGCGTAAAGAAAGTACTGCCGAGAACCGGCAGTTGTCAGAGCAGGGATCGGCACTGATGATCAGTGCCTTGATGATCGGTGCCCAGCAGTGCCACCCGCCAGTTCTGCCCACCTGTGCCCAGCAGTGTGCCCACCTGTGCCCATCAGTGCACCCTCCTGTGTTCAGCAATGCACCCACCTGTGCCCACCCACCAGTGCCCATCAGTGCCACCCACCAGTGCCCATCAGTGCAGCCCAGCAGTGCTGCCAGTCAGTGCCACGTGGTTGTGCCAGCCAGTGCCCAGCAGTTGCACCAGTCAATGCCTAGCAGTGCCACCAGTCAGTGCCCAGCAGTGATGCCAGTCAGTGTCACCTATCAGTGCTGTCTATCAGTGCCACCTATCAGTGCCGCCTATCCGTGGCACATCATTAGTGCCGCCTATCCCTGCCACCTAATTAGTGCTATCAGTGCTGCCTATCAGTGCCGATCAGTGCTGCCTATCAGTGTTGCCTATTAGTGCCCATCAGTGCTGCCTCATCAACGCACATCAGTGGAGAAAAATTACCTGTTTGAAAAATTTTATAATAGAAACAAAGAAACTTTTTTTTTTTTTTAATTTTTGCTCTTTTTTTTTTATAGCGCAAAAAGTAAAGTGCCCAGTGGCAATTAAATACCACCAATAGAAAGCTCTATTTGTGAGGAAAAAAATGATAAAAATTTCATATGGGTACAATCTTGCATGACTGCGCAATTGTCAATCAAAGTGCGACAACGCTGAAAGCTGAAAATTGGCCTGGTAAAGAAGGGGGTATAAGTGCCCGGTAGGCAAGTGATTAAACTTCTTCAAGAAGGTAAACCATCACGGAATGTTGCAAAAGATGTTGGCCTAGATTTTAGACACAATTGACTAGGAACAACTAAGTACAAATCAAATGGGAATGTTGTAAAAGGGAAGCATACTGGTAGACCAAGGAAGACATCAAAGCGTCAAGATAGAAAACTTAAAGCGATGCCTCTAAAACAGAAAATGCACAACAAAACAAATGAGGAACAAATGGGCAAAAACTGGAGTCAATGTTTGTGACCAAACTGTAAGACATCACCTAAAGGAAATTGGATTTACATACAGAAAAGCCAAATGAAAACCATCATTAACACCTAAACAGAAAAAAAGCAAGGTTACAGTGGGCTGAAGAAAAGCAATCATGGATTGTGGATGACTGGATGAAAGTGATATTCAGTGATGAATCACAAATCTATATTTGGCGGGAAACTTTTGTTTGGTGCCATTCCAAACAGTATAAAGATGACTGCCTGAAGAAAACATGCACATTTCCACAATCATTGATGATACGGGGTTGCATGTCAGGTAAAGGTACGGGGGAGATGACAGTCATTAAATCTTCAATAAATGCACAAGTTTATATTGACATTTTGGACACTTTTCTTATTCCATCAATAGACAGGATGTTTGGTGCTGATGACATTTTTCAGGATGATGATACATCTTGCCATAGGGCAAAAGCCGTGAAAACTTTCCTTCAAGAAAGTCATATAATGTCAATGGCATGGTCTGCAAATGGGCCAGACCTCAATCCAACTGAAAATCTATGGTGGAAATTAAATAAAATGGTCCATGACAAGGCTCCAACCTGAAAAACTGATCTGACAACTGCAATAAGAGAAAGGTGGAGACGGATTGATGAAAAATACCGTTTGTCAATCGTTTAATCCACGCAACAGAGAATTCAAGCTGTTATGAAAGCCAGAGATGGTGCAACAAGGTACTACTGGTGCACTGTAGAGTTTTTTTCATGATTCCATTTTTTTTCCCTCTGATCTGCAAAAACTGTTGCAACGGACTAGTTTTCTTTCTTTTTTATTTTTTTTAAGTGTTTATTAAAACCCCTTCCTTTAGATTGTAAGCTCCATAAGCAAGGCCCTCATATTCCTTCTGTACTGAAATGTATTGTAATTGTACTGCCTCCCTTATATTGTAAAGCACTGCGCAAACTGTTGGAGCTACATAAATCCTGCATAATAATAAACCCAGAAGGTTGGAATGTTAAATGAAAATAGTTTTGAGGCATGTTTGTGATTAGTTTTTTTCTACACAATTAAACAATTGAATGAACATTTTCCAAGAGTGGCGATTCCATACTTTTTGCCAGGGGTTGTATACCATGCACTGCGAGTGCAATTGCTCCAGAACTTACTAAATGAGGTAAAGCTTCACTTTACAAAGAATACCCAATGACATGCAAGAAAAATAAAAAAACAGCATTTTTGCTTGCACATGATTGGATGATAGAAACTAGCAGAGCTTCTCTTGATTGCAAAGCTTCCCTTCAGATCTAGAGCAAGTGCACAGACTATTGCCTTTCATATATCAACCCCATAAAATTTTCAACTTCCAGCTTGTGTGCCACTTTAAATTGAGATTATCCAGGTTGTCACCTCCAGCTTCCCTCAATGCTCCATTTTCAACAAAGGGCAATGTTCCCTATGGATAAAATAAATGGGGGCATCTAGTGCTCTCTGTGTAAAAAACATTTTTCAAATAAAAAATACTGTACTCACAAAAGGCAAACAATATGCAGGCACACCACTATGGATTCAGTGGCATCTTCAGCAATATCAACGGTTTACTCCTCCCTACTAAATCCTAAGATGGCTCCGCCCAGTAGTGCGGTGTCATCACCAAGGCCACCCTGCCTAACACGTTGCGTCCTCGAGAAGGAGTTCCTCATATTTTAATGGATTATGGTACTGATGAAAGTCATTGTTCATAACGCTCATATGGTGATTTTGTGGTGAGATTAGTTGTGTCTTTTTGATTAGGAGTGCTGAACTTTTGTTTAAGTTTCCTTACATACAAAGGTTTATGCATATGCTTCCAGCCCCTCTGAAGACTGATCTAAGGTAGTTTTAATGTTAAAGGAGTTTGAGATGCAATATATCAACTTCTCACCACCTGTTTTAACCCCGTGAATGCTGCACCAACACGCTGCAACCACATGCATTAACTTGAATGGGTTGCGTTCAGCATGGCCGCAAAATGTGTACAACCTCATCCAGCAGCCTTTGCAGCTTGAGTAGGGGGTGGTAAAACACACCGCAAGTGTAAAAAAGTCCTTACTGCTCTCACAATATTCAATATGTAAACTATGTCAGAGGGAATAATTTGATTATACTGGCATTGGAGCGCGGCATCATTTTCTTTCAAATATTCTCCCAATGCAAGTCTAATCGCTGACTAACACATTGAATACAAGGCACTCCCTGTGTGGCTGATATTTTAAAGGAACACTGTCATGAGAGATTAAAGCTCTGTACACAGAGGCTGAATATTGGCAGAAATCAGCTGATAGAGTAGATTACTGGCCAACATTCGGCCTGTCTGTACAGGTCCTGCTTGACAGAAGCCAATCTCACAACCGACTTCTGTTGAACGGGCAATGCTGGAAAACCAGCAGCCAATCTGCATTCGATCAGCACTCTCAGCTAATGGCTGCGAGCACTGACTGGTGGGGGCAGTCATAACATAATAGCACAGCGGGATGATCTCTGTACTAACATCAAATAGTTAGTACTGAGACCTCCCCATGAGCTATTATTTAATGTTACAGGTACTTTTATAGTGTTTGGCAATTTACGCAGTGCTTCACATATATATTGCACATGCACATCAGTCCCTGCCCTAAAGGAGCGTACAATCCATACATACACATACTAGGGCCAATCTAGACAGAATCCAATTAACCTACCAGCATGTCTTTGGAGTGTGGGAGGAAACCCGAGTACCCCGAATAAACCCACGCAGACACAGGGAGAAAATGCAAACTCCAGGCAGGTATTATAGTTGGAATTCAAACCAGCAACCCCAGTGATGCTTGGAGGAAGTGCTAACCACTTAGCCACTGTGCTGCTGCTCAGTTTTTTTTTTTTTTTTTGTGTGTGTACCAGGCTTTAGTGAGGCTACCTTTATTGGACTCTCCTTTTAGAATGCTAGTTCCCCGGCTGTAAATTTGACTTCAGTGCTGTCTGAGTTGCTGACCCAGACTGAGTTAAAGGGATGAATAGCTCAGATACTTTACTGGCACTCATTCACAACATGCTAATTTTGGGACTGTGCCTGAAACATACTGATGTCAGAGACAGCCAGGCATGAAGCATTACTAAAAAGGCCTATAATGGCAGTCCCCATACCTTTCTCAAGAGTCACTTTAACAGTTGCTACGCAGTTTGGCATTTTGGTGACTGAGCTCCTCTTCACTTATTGGGTTACCTAATCTCTTCATTCCTTATCAAAACATAAACATGACAGTGCAATCATGCAAAAATATAATTCAGAAATCACATTAATGTAAACAATGAAAAAATAATCTTAAGGTTGATGTCAGACAGGCAATTGTGCCGCTAGCGAAGTATCAGCCAGGTGAGGGAACAACTTAACCCTATGGAGTCTGTACATAACTGTCCCTGAAATACTGTAGAATCACACTTTTTAACAAGGGATCACCGAAGCAGCAACATTTCAGTCAGGCTAGAGAGAGAGAGAGAGCAACTCTATTTGGAAAGATAATTGGTCCTTTAGTAGTCCTGTCACTGGTGAGGATTACTTGTCTGCCATTACTCTAAATGTGTGCTTAGCAAAAACATACTATACTTTCTTTTAAAATAAATATACACACATACATGTATTCTCTTTAACAAGATGATTGAATTTATCTACCATACCCATAACATTATAGCTTCCTCAAAAAAGAACAATTACACATCACTGCCATTTTTAACAGACATCCTCATATGCAATATTTTCAACAAAGAAAAATAAAATTTTGTTAGGTAGGAACAATGTCGGTTTGCTACATGAACCTTCTCAAAGCAGACTGCAAGGCCTTCTGACCACTAATTACATTCCATTCCTAAAAGGTCCGCCTGCCTGGGTGTCCAAATAATTGCAATTAAGGCAGGAATCTAGTAATTAGAAAACTGAGCACCCTGCCAAGAACAATATCCTTCTAACTGAAGGGCTTACTGTGAAGGACTAATTCACTTTGAAAGGGTAGAAAACTCTTGCTAAGTTAATGTGTTTTCACATGAGAAAAAAAAAGGCTGGTGCAGGAGTCTCATCAAAAGCCTGTCCATTTATATTCCTAACAACAAAGCACACGTTTTATAGTAAATAGGATACAATTTTGGAAGGAACACTAAGGATCTGAATGTAGGAGTTGCCAAGTTGTCTTTGAAGGTGTAAGCTCCAAAACTGTCATCCTTATCCTTCACTAGGTAATAAATACCTGTTAATAAAGTATGCACATCCAGATTTCCAGCTTACTTAATTTTTAATGACACAAGGATGAGGATGACATCTTCTATATATTCTAAGCAAAGGTGCCTCTCAAAAGTCTATTCTGGTAAGCATGCTGACAGACAAGGTGTTCTACTTTTATATCATAATGTTGACAATTCAGGAATTCTCACATCACATTCAACAACTACATGGAATCAACATATTCTGATTTGTTTTGCAGAGTACATACACCAAATCAATTCATTCCTTGCTCCCATAGGAACCTTCCAATCCAATATCCCTACCACATTCACACAAGTACGCATTAACATTCTAGAACTCATTTAGTCAGAAGACAATTAACCTAGCAGTAACTGTTGGGTTTTGAAAGGAAAATATGGAGCCCAAAGAAAACCCATGCATACATACAATGAAGATGCTCATTTTCACGTCTAAGGCAAGTTGTGTTTGTCAGCCCTTTCTTTTTGAACGGGCTATCAACTCACTATGACGAACAGAGAAATTCTTCCTACAGATTGCCATATATTTTTTTTTGGCAAGCTGATGGATTTCCAGACTCAAATTTAAATTGCAGATGAGGAAACTGACTTACTACTACTTAACCTATGTACAAGTGAAACTTAAATAGATGGTAGCACCAAGGGGTTAAATTCCTATACCAGAAGGTGGTCTTCTAGCAGTCTTATTCAGTGAGGGTTGCCTGGTATATTGACTCTCCAGAATATTTAACCACACTTACAGGGCCTGCAGAAACTCAGTTCTGATGAGCAGCTGTAGGAAGAGCAGAAGTGATTGGTAAGTACTGCTATGGCCCTTTTAGTGCAGCTGCTCTCCAGCCATTGACAGAAGAAGCATCTGGATATAGAACACAAACAGGCCACACTTGAATGTTAATGCTCAGCGTCCAGGATCCTGGGACACTTGACATCAATAAAAATGGTAACAATGTGTAACAAGAAGAAGGCTTCATAATTATATCTGTTAAAAATGCGAAATTCATTTCTTTAACACTTCAGGTTTCTTGTTTTCCGAGTGTGTACCATTAAAAAAAATGTTGTTGATAGAGATCTAAAGTGATAAAAATAAGATACTGTATGTGGTCTGGAAATCAGCTAACATTTGTGATACTTTAGAAAATACACTATTTTGTCTTTTGTTCAGTTGTTTAGTCTAAGCACAAATTTAAATAGTTTTTCCCCAAATGGAGGAAAGAACATACCACTCAGTAGTTTTTCCCACAGTACCAAGACGACTCAGCATGCGCCCGGGCATTACTCAATATTTTCCTACTCTTTTTACACTTCCTCACAGCGTTTCCCCAGCATATGAGCCATAAAAGCAACCTTTCATTTAAGTTAACTTCCTTCTAGTACATCTTAAAAAATTAGTATGGAAAAAGTGAAAGCTACATAGGCTACACAAAACAAAAGTGCATAATTATTTTGAAGCTTCTCTATATAAATTAGTGTGGAGCTCTGATGGTTATGTTGGACTTCCCAGGAAACTTTTTCCACTGGAAATGAAATCACTTTACTCAATTCTTCCTGTTGCATCAGAACATACCAAAGTAAAACTAAACTAGAAATGTCTAAGCAGTTCATTAAAATAGGAAACTATGAGGAGTTTAAAATAACTGATACATGTATATTAACCAAAAATATAAAATATACATTCTTTCCGCCTTGTGTGTACCATTGGACAGTTTACAGTTCCACTTTCATAAGAATTCCACTTTGTGTGAATTGGAAGTTGTGTGGAAAAATGCATTTTTAAAAGTCCAAAGAAGGATGCAGTAAAAACAATAAGCACCCCAAAGAAAAGAGGAAGACTTTTTTTTTATTTAAGTGACTCATTTGAAAATGCTAATTCCATGGCTGTTGTGCTAAGGGGCTGATTTACAAATGGCAAGTAGACTGCACTTTGCAAAGTGCACTTGTACTCTGCGAATGCAGTAGCTCCAGTGCTTAGTAAATGAGGTAAAGCTTCACTTTGCAAAAATACCAAATCAAATGCAAGGGTAAAAAAAAAAAACAGCATTTTTCTTGCACATAATTGGATGATAGAAGTCAGCAGAGCGGTTGCTCATTTACTAAGCTCGGGAGCAATTGCACTTGCAAAGTGTCACTGCACTTTGCAATGTGCACAGTCTAGTAATTCAATCCCTAAGACTTTAGTTGTAATGGTTTGAGACACTTGACCCAGACCAGGCATAGATATCTGGAATGTTAACACTTTCCTGACACTCATTTGCAACATGTGTGTTCTTGGTCTGGAATTCAAATATACTTAAAAAACAAATACAGCCAGGCAACTAACATTTTCTTCAGGACGTCAGCCCCTTTACTTCCTCTGTCACAGGGCCCCTTTAAATATCAAACCTACCAAGGTGTCTAGTCATAAAGCATCAAAAAAATTCCAAGTTTTAAATGGTGGAATCTGCAGTAGTGATAATAAGCGATTTATGATCTTATTCTATTTTTTTTCTCTCCACTTGCTGCTTTTGCATCTTTCTTGTTTTTGTAAATATCATTGGATTTATTTTTTTTTGAACCAGAGAACAGCAGTTCTCAGTATCTGCTGTTGATATTTGCTAGATTGCCATACAAGGACAAATGATCCCTTTGAGGACATTGTAGGTTTTTCAATATTTTTTTTTTCAGAATTTTACAAAAGTATAAAAGAATAACAAATTTAAAAGACTATCCCTAGAATTATCTTCACACTATTACAGCCAAAGCCAAAAGTCGCTTAAAAAAAGGTTACAAATCCTCGAAAAATGAATATTCGTAAAGGGCATTGATTTTATGGCTGTACAAAGAGGCACCAAATGATACATTTAAAGCTTTACTTTGCAGTGTTTTACTGAAAGTATAACAGTATATTTTACATATAAATTATAGTATCTGCAACACATTTGACGTGAAAAGCATAAAAAAGTTATCTGAGGATGAAACCACCAAGCATGAGTGTAGTGCCCCAGAGAGAAGACATTATTCACAGGTGTTCTTCCGTGGCATGCATGAGAGTTGCACCAACATTCCAAAGACCATTTAGCCTAATGATACGCCAGTCCCCTATCCCTCCAGTGGCTTCTTGGAACATTTTCTTTCTTGGTCCAACAGAAAGTAAAGAGAACATCCAATAGACTGGCACATTATCTCTTCTGATTGGCTGAACTTGATGCTCTTAACCATTAAATGTTTATAAAAAGTCCTTCAAGTGAAATTAACTTTTGTACCAGGTGCTCGTCGGTACACATTTAAGGATATATAAAATGTGTCTCCTAATAAAAACTATGCATTAAACAATAAATTTCAGTATAGGATGTGTAACAGTCTCAGAAATTTAAACTAAGGACCATTTCACATGGGTGTTCTATCAGTCCATCTTTGAGACATAATTACATGGATCAAAAAATTACTGTTATGCATCCCTATGGGCGGCTGGATGTAAAAGAACTTGCACCCACGTATGTCCACCCATAACCAGGTTGACTTAGGTTTGTTGGACCAAATGCAAAATGTTTGCATCCAAGATTACTTTTACTTAGTGGACGTGGCAGGATATAAGTGAAGGAAAGTCCACTTACATCTGGCCACCTATACCAATTACCTTGGTCAGTTTTTCCTCCATCACAAGATGGAGAATAATATCACAATGGACAAAGATGTTACATATAAGATATCCTTCTCTGTTCTGGTCCAACTCAGCAGGGCATGAGTCTAGGATCTCCTGTAGAGATGAAGCAGACAGTACCTGTGTGAAAAGCCCTACATAGGCATCTATGTGTTATATATTGAGAACACATTCTGTCTTCTGCCAGACAGTATAAATAATAATGCATGTATGTTTTGCTTCTCATGATACCAAAAAGAAACTGTTGCCTAATAAGAGATAAATATAGTGTAAATAAATGCAAATTAAAAATGAAAGAATTTAGCTAAAATATTAGACTTTAAATGTTTCATATGTAATATTTAATTTTTGAAAAACAAAATAAAATTAAAAAGGTAGGTTTGATGTCTTGCTGTACAATATATCTTATTTCCCTGAACATCTCTTTTGTGTGAAAGTGTAATTCTAACATTTTTATAAAATATTTGATGCCAAAAGTACCAAGCAGTGATGCTTTTGGGTTGTCAGATTATGGAGTTCATTTCTAAAGCGTTGAATGAATACATTGTACATTTGCATGCCAGGTTGTTCCTGGTCATTCACCATAGTTATGAAGCAAATTTGCATTCTGACAGGCTGGTTCAGTTTGCTGGACATCTGGAGTTCCCATTCTCACTTCTCCTTAACATTTGCCATGATTACAATTTGGCAAATGTTAGAGACAATGTGCATTATATATTATATCCCATGATGTTCTCCCATTGCTTCCTTTAGAGGACAGTGCACACATACCTGTCCCCCAGGAACAGTAGCATGTCTCAAGGAGTGATAAAGCATTTTTAGGGCAAATCCTATAAGAAGTAACCCTGCTAATATAAAGTGGTTGCAACCCAGACTGTGGTGATTTATTTATTTTTCTGGCTGGAAAATGTATGTTTCCTGAATTTGTAGGGCAAATTGCTGGTTTAGGCATCCGTTTTAGATGAATCTAGGCAGGCAATGTACATAGATTTGCTTACCTTTAAATAACTATCCCCCGATGTCTCAGTAACTGTCAACTCCATTGATATTTATTTTTTTTATTCTTTGGCTTGATTAACCTAAAGTTCTGTATGGAGTCATTAATTGTTTTTTATTTTGATTGATTCTTTAAAATACATAATGCATTTTTTATTTTTATGTCCTGAGTCTGGCATCAGATAAAACTAGCTAATGCTTACTAATGTAATAAGGTCATTAGATTGTGCGCTCCATGGAGACAGGGACTGGATGGTTCTACGTACTCTGTAAAATGCCACATAGTACGGCTATGCAATATAAAAATGGTTAATAAAAATATCATTATCTCTTATGCAATTAGTTCATAGATAAACATCAATAGGTACTTTATCAATGCGACAGTCAGGGAAACACCAACCTTCTACAGGGCTAATATTATTAGATCTGTAGATGGTTCATGTGGCTTAACATGTTGCTAGCAAATGACAGTCACTTTTCGCACCATCACAGCCAGTCTACCGTTAATCCTAATTTCTAAACTGAAAGGCAAAAGGTATTTATCTTTCTTTAGCAACACTTACAAAAATGCCACAATAATAGAAAACTAGTCAGTTTATATAAAAACACATTTGTGCTGCATGACATTAGGAAGCACAGCCAAATAAATAAATTAATGAACAGTTATGAAACATACAGCATCACCTCCCACCCTGGAAATACATCAAGTGCACAGTAAGAAAAGTCTACAGCAAGAAACTACATCTCCAACCCAGCAGTCAAGCCTCAGGAGTTAATAACACAAGAAATAAAACTGCTGTTATGATTGAAAGATGTATTAAAGATGCTTATCACTTATTTTTAGTTTTGTCGGTCAGAAACATTTCTCTGTTGTTGGCAGCAATGTAAAGTTTATGGAGGTTGGAAATAGAGAGTACTAAACCAATAAAGGCATTTTCTCTGCAAGTGTTTCCAATACAGAAATATATCAAACACATTAAAAATAACTTCTTGAAATAATTTGTTAGAAAAAAATATCACCGTGGAAAAGCATGGCATATCATACCACAATAAAAACAAAAACCAAGCTGCAAAAAAATACAGCACATCAACAGAGCAACATATTCCTTTTTTTTTTTTTTATACCATTCATAACAATGGTACATATAACATAACATATGCCCGTAGTATGCTTTTTATGGATTTAAATATGTATGAAAGTAGAATCTTGAGTATGAAAGGAGAATCTTTCCATATTGGCTACTTCAAACGGTAAAGTACAACTAAAGGCAAAATTTCTTTTAAATTTTGGATAGAGTGGTGATGGATTAGAACGCCTATCAGTTTATATTGCTGTCTGGGTCCCGTTAGGAAGATTCACCCTCCCTAATTGTCCTGTTTACCATTATCATTGAAAGTGAAAGTAAAAGAATATCCCAAATTTTGGGTTGTCCCCAGAAAGGTATTAAGAGGGGAAATCTTCCAATGGGGAAACTAGTTCTGGTGACCTGGGGGTCCCCAAGGCGTTCCCTTAATTTGCAGGGATTTCCTCTCACTTCCTGCTTTGGCTATGGGAAAGGAAGTGAAGGGAAATCTCCCCAATGGGACACTGATGGCAAAAAAATCAACTGACGGGTTATAACTTTCCCTTACTCTATCCAAATTGATTTTCTTTTTAAGTTTTGCCTATAGTTCTACTTTAAGATACTCCTATTGCAGTTTTTCCTTTGGGCAAATCAGTCTCTGCTTTTTAAATATCATTAGACTGTCCTTATTCCAGTATAAATGCATACAAATAATTGTGTTATTTTTTAAAAATGTTAAGCATTAGTATATGATGCCATTATATCCTAGATTGTAAGCTCCAAGGAGCAGGGCCCTCGAACCCCTCGTGTATCGCAATTGTACTGTCTCATGTATTGTCTCCCATTGTAATGTACAGCACTGAGCGAACTATTGGCGCTATATAAATACTGCTCCAACCGCTCCATCTCCGCCACCCCCCTCTGCCAATCCCTCCACTGGCTTCCGATTGCGCAACGGATCAAATTCAAAATCCTAACGCTGACGTACGACGCTGTCCACCATACTGCCCCGAACTACATCACTGACCTAATATCCAAGTACCGCCCAGAACGCACACTCCGCTCCTCACAAGATCTCCTTCTCTCTAGTTCCCTGGTCTCCTCCTCCCATGCCCGCCTCCAGGACTCCTCCAGGGTGACACCCATCCTCTGGAACTCCCTGCCCCAACCCATCAGATTATCACCTACTCTCCTCTCCTTTAGGCGCACCCTGAAAACCCATCTCTTCAGGGAAGCCTACCCCACCCCTGCTAACTTGCCGACCTCCTCCACTCTTCCTACCACTCCATCCCCCACAGCTATCTCTTCCTGAGCCACCATCCCCTCCCTCCTAGAGTGTAAGCTCGAAAGAGCAGGGCCCTCAATCCCCTCAAGTTTTGCATTGTATTGGTATTGTTCTGTCACATGTTCTGTCCCCCTTTGTAATGTACAGCGCTGAGCAAACTATTGGCGCTTTATAAATACTGTATAATAATAATAATAATATATGAAAGTACTGATAACTATATATCTATACATGGCTGTGTCATCTCTGAGCCATCATCTCAGTCCAGAAATAGAATGCTGACCATGGTGAACAAAGATTGTGCAATTCTTCTGAAAAAAAAAAAAAAAGGAGTACAAAAAGCATGGGAATAATAAATACCTATAAATGTCTTACTTAAGGTTCATTTTAACGCCTTAACATGGAACATCACTCTCTTAATCAACACTGATTATTTTAATGCTGCTATCATTAGTAAATAGATAGGAAAGTAGATCATATTTACTTGTTCAACATTTTTTCTACATTTCTTCAGCTACTTCCTGATTTCCAGGCCTAGGAAAAGTATGTTGTACATCCCAGGAGTCTTCAGGAGGGGATGAGAGGGTTTCTTAGCTAAGCCCACCCTCCTACCTGCATGCCTGAGTTAAGGGCAGATGGATTCCATGAAGTAAATGCTACAAGAATCCTCTTCCCTTACTCATTATGGCCATGGACAGAAAATGCTAGGGGGTATTTTTCAAAGTGATTTCTCAGCAAATAAAGCATGGAGACATGGATGGATGGCGGAGTTTAAATCAATTAAAAAAATAATTAAATAGTGTTTTGATTTCTGGTGCTCAGATGCAGTGTAGTTCCTCTTTAACATATCAACATGTTCTTACTAAGAACCAGACATAAAGCCATGTGAAAAATTAAGTACATCCCATAAAAATTGTATAACACTGGCTACAAATAAAGGCAATATACTTGAATAGGAACACAAGAAAAAAAATTGCCTTTTCAACAATAGATGAAATGATGTACCGTGGAAAAGTACACCAATAGCATCACAATCAGGTTTTTTGTTATTGCCATTTGTAGCAGAGAGAGGCCTCCTTGTAGGCATTTTTCTAGAACTGCCCCCATTGACTGACATGGACTCGATAAATCTTATGACTACCTCTTCATGCAAAATGTCTTCATTTGTAAGATGCTTATAGGTGTCCTTGCATGAAATTTCCATGAAATTTCAAAATTTCTCAACACATTTTCAAAGCAAATTAAATCAGGGCTTTGACTATGGCAATCCATAACCCTCGATTTCTTCTTTTTGAGTCATTGCATGGTGAATTTGCTAGTGTGTTTCGGATCTTTGTTGTGTTAAACACATTTTTCAACTTCAATTTTTGGATAGATTACTTCACATTTAAATCAAGCACACTTTGATATTACGTTGAATGTATAGTTGACTAGATGACTGCAAGCAGCCTATACCCACAAACCAACCACCCGTCACGGTCTTTGTTTTACAGCAAACATGTCTACTGTTACCATACAACTATCTCTTTGATTGATCAATCTACTGCATATTGTTTCAGAGAGCTTGGTCTTTGCCTGTATGTTCAATGGCAAACTGTAGTTGTAATGTTTTTTTTTTTTTTTTTAACAACAAAGGCTTTTCTTAGCACACCTCTCATGCACTTTGAATTGTTGCAATCTCTTCCTGATTGTAGATGCATGCACTTTAATTTCAATTGTTTTAACCATTACCTGAACACCCCACAATTAAATCTTGGAGTTCTTGGAAATCTCTTTCAAATTATCAACTTGGTGTTAAGTTTAGTGGGCCACCCAGTCCTAGACAAACTAGCGGTTGTTTGAAATCTATGCCACTTAAAATATATTTACATTACAGTTGAATGATTGATTTCAAATTGTAATCTTTTTAAATCCCCAGAATTATAGGTAAATAAACGTATTTTTGAGGGCTACAGGTCACTCTTTTGAACTTGGCATGATGACACCACACATGCCAACAGCAAAGAGAACACCTGACCCCAGATATCTGAGGTGTAAATAAGACAGATTCCTCATGCCTACTATTGAATGAATTTCTAATCATTGGCACCTACTCTGGAATATTGGACTCCAATTACATGGATTTAATGTAATAGTAAATGTCGGTGTGTACTTACTTTTTCGATATGGCTAATTTGTCTTTTCATTAATTTCATAAAAAATGAATACACCATCCAAATGTTATGTATCATTTGTTCAACTATAATATCTGTAGGCCCTATTTGAATATCTAATAATTTTCTACAGGGTTCATTATACTCCTTAAGCTATACAAAATGAGTGTATTGAATATACCTGTCTGAAATAGGTATAGGAGAGACCATGGCAACCCGATCCATTTGCTATGGCATTGCCCTAAGCTACATACATACTGGACAGTGCTTATTGGGACTCTGAATAATAGATTTCAAGCTAATCTTAGGGACAACCTAAAACAATGTCTGCTATGTATTCTTAGTGACTCAGTCCAGGATCTGAGTAGGGAGGCCATCGTCAGGGCTCTGTTCCAAGCCTGTAGAGTAATGGAAGTCCACAGAACTCCCTACTCTTGCTCAATGGATAAAACATATGGGCAAGACACATAGGTTGGAGCAGTACATTTATCAACATAGAGGGTGTGCAGGGAAATTTGAGCAGATATGGTCTCAGTGGTTAGATACTCCGGGACTAAGCCCTCTAGAACTAGTGGTAGATAGGCTGCTTCTCTGATGTTAAATGCATAATTATCTGATATTTTACTGAGCCTGATTTATTTACGATAGCGAGCGTGACACTATTCCATTTGGTTTTCTTCTTTGATATTCATGTCTGTTGGCTCATCATGTCTGTTCAAAGTGTATTATGCCCTGATCACTCTGGAACTTTTTGCTCTTTTATAAATATTATCAATAAAGTTAAATCATTAAACTAATAACTAATTCACACACATATACATCTATATCTATATATATAGATATATATATATATATATCTATATATATATATATCAGATAGATATATCAGGCCCATAGGGACTGCAAAAACGTTAGCAGGGCACATGATTATCTGAGCCTCTACTCTTTCTTTACAGGATGACCATAGGTCACAGATCATGTGCAATTAGAAGGCCAAACATTACCATACACAAGGCTGCATTTTTCACTCTGCATTGTCCAACCTCTGTATAGATCAGCATGTCTGTGTTTAGACTGTGTTCATTCATGTGCAAATGTGTGTGCTGCAAATGCATCCCTGTGTTTTTTTATATACATTTGTGTGTATTAACTGGTTCACTGGCATTGTGTGTTCGACTGCAGAAGAAAAGTTCACCTGATGTTACAGCTGGATTTCACACTAAATAAAACTTTGTTCCATTGAATACGAATACTCAAAGTTTTACAGTCTTTCCACTAAGAATTCTGGAAGCTATGCACTGTTGGTGGTGAAAAAGGACAGGGTTGGCAATCATTTTTTTTGACCTCTGAAAATCTTTGTAGTCCTGTTCTAAGTATTAATTATAACATTGAGTATGACAACCACCCTGTACACTACCTTCAGTCTGGTTCTATTTTCTAGAACATAAAAGAGGCATCAAATATAAACATTTACCCAGGAGTTTAAGATGCTACGGCTGTATAATGGGATTGCTTTTCTTAGACTTTTAAGCAGTAAGGCTGCACCTGCTGAAAATTGGATTTTTAATGCAGGTCACCTTTGAGTAAAAGTAAGGAATTTGAGCAGACAGTAATGGCAACACAGCAGGTCTATGATAACATCAGAAAAAAAAAAATCACAAGTGTGCCTCTATGCTGAGAAGCTGCTAGCTTGGTAAGAATTAATAATGCAGGACCATAATTGAGCAAATGTGTTGATCCTGTTGCCTGAGTCTAATTCACTGTTACAGAAGTGCAGGAATAAGTGTCTGGAGCACAGTGTGGTTTAATGTGATGTACAGCAACATTATGTTGGAGATGACTGAAGAGGATAAAGTGGTATCGGATTGAAATATTCTTATCTGAACACCTCTTGTAGGTGTCAACAGGAGGGTAATTTGATGCTGCTCTAAGTCCGGAACGGTAAATATCATACTCTCCTGGTTAAGCAGGGCACATGAAATAAGAAGCACCAGGGCACGAGTAGTTTTTCATGTACAAGTCTTACTCTGGAATAAAATAATAGGTTCTTTAACATCATAAGTGTAATATCTTGTTAGGAAGAAACATCCCTGAAATTATGTTATAGAAAATCTATAGTTATTGATAAAAAGGGTACATATAGGTGAGTTATACTTCGCAGCCAAGCATCATCTGGGAAAAGATGAATGCAGGTGCAGCCATTGGTGCATGAAAGATGATGGCATTGTATATACAGGCAATTGTGAAAAAGAGGTACACAGGCAAAACTTTCCATGTTCTATATTTTCATGGACTTCTGTGTTTTTGTTACTGGTGCTTTTACCTTCATGATATTGGAGTGGTTCATGGTTCAAGTCTTTTTTTGGCTCCTGGTCAGAAGTACATTGTGTACTTGTCTCTATCCAAAGCACTGAGCGTGATTTCTCTCAGCTGCCTCATTCCTCTGTTATCTGCATGAGTCACTTCTGACATCTTATTTCAGTTTCAAGAGATAGGCCCCTTTCACAACGGGCTGACCCCTTAGCAGATCCATTTGCTCAGTGGAGGATTTGTCTCTACTGATCCCCACTGAGTAAGAGAATGACAGGCCCACTGCACTCTATGGGCGGTTGCATGGAAACGGACCACCTGTCCATTTCCATCCAACTGCTATCCGATCCAATCTGACAAACGGAAGGGGAACAGATCTCCATCCGTCTCTTTTGGCGGATTGGATTGGATGTCAGCAGGTGCAAATGGACACATTCTCTGCTCCATAGAGAAGAATAGAAGAGGTTCTGATAGGCTCCACCTGCCTGTTTTTCAGAAACATTCGTGTGAAAGAGGCCATTATTGGTGACAGTAGGAGGAAAGCTCCAGCACTGTGATTGACAGCCACAGCTGTACGTGTTTATGTACTGTGAATCCAATCAGGGCTCAGAGACTTCAGATCACTGCCTCCTGCTTTTCAGAGCTGAGAGATGTAAAATGTGTGTTTTGGAAGGTGGAACAGAAGAGAAGGCTGGAAATAAATACTTCTGTACTGAGTTCAACCACTTTAAATCATCCAGTACACTGGTAAATATATAACGTTCCAGAAATGTGTTTTGCTATACTGAGGGAAGAGCTATTTGAGATGCTTTGTTAAACATACAAGCTTTGTGACTAATGAGGCCATCTCTTTGCTCTCACCTCCTACTAGGACATTTGCATGCAGCACACCTGAATGATTCCCAGTTCTGTGCCTCCCACTCCCTTTGCTGGTGTATAGGTGATTAAAAAAGGCTAAAAAGTCAAATTCAGGTACTAACAATAATGGATTTAAAAAGAAAAGTACATTTTGATCCCCTTCAAGGAGACCTTTCCTCATTCTCCTCATCTGAAACCACTACCATTACTGAAATGAGTATTGCCAAATAAATATAATTAACATTTTGTGCCTCACTTAGTATATCCCATATTGTGATGCTCCACCTCATATAAACCCTAGTCTCCATTTCAATAGTACACATCATTGGTGGCTGATTTTTTCCGTGTTATCTGTATCGTCCCACCAATGACTACTGTGCCAAATCTCGCTCCTGCACCGTAAGATAGGGCACAGTTTGTTATTGTTTAATATATCTCCAAGGCTTTACCAACCTGAACATTATGACACACTTATCCTGCTGAACCCTGAAGCCATGGTAACATAAAAACAATTACCGTAAAAAAATTATGCCTTCCTTTCCCCCTGTGATCTCTCAAGATTTCTCAAAATCTCAGTTTATAGATGAGATCTTCCTGGAGGACACTGGTGTCATAGACTTCCTGCAGACCAGCTGTGAGGACTAGCTACTTCATCATTGTCTTGGAATACGAAGAAATTGAATCAAACAAAAAGTAGTAGAATAAATCCTTTATATTAAAAATGCATTGAGGATGTTTTAATATCAGCATGCATAGGTGCATGCACCAGGACTTTTTAGTTTTGGGAGGAGAAAGGATCGCTTTCAGAGATTTGTGGTCCGTTGGGGTGTAGCACCGAAAGAACATCAACACAGCATTAATATGTGTTGCTTTAGGCCTCATTCACATTTCGCAATTTGGAATCGTGGGCAGAACTGTCGCGATTCCAAAGTGTGTGGCAATCACTGCACAATGAGTGATATGCATTTGGATGCCATCAGCCTTTAATGGCACCCCAAACACAGGGCGATTCTGCTATGGTTGCTGCGCAACAGGATCACGTGGCAAAACACGCATTTAAAAAATCATGAGAAGCTTATCGCCCAAAAAGGAGAACTTAGCTATCACTTCACGATTTTTAAAGAGTGATTCTCACCATGATTCTGCATGTTGCGAGGGGGCAAGTCCATTCACCTGAATGGGTTGTCCTATGCGACACACAGAATCACGGGATATTTTCACCTTGAAAATCATATAGCGGGAACGAGAACATGTGTTCCCGCTACTCGATATGTGAACAGGGCATTAAATTAGCCAAACTACTTAGCATAGCCTGCTGATAAACTCAGCAGTTAAAAAAAAACAAACAAACAAACACTTTTTTGAAACACAGTAAGCTGTAATGTGTTGCAGGGTGGATGTGTTGCCTACTACTGGAGTTGTTTGTTAGGGTGCAAATTTAAATTAATGCCACCATAATCCACCATGCATAATGCGGTAATGCATAAGCCCCCCAACAAGTGTTACTGCAACGCATTGGTCTGAAGTAGGCCTAATGATTTATTATTAGTATACAGGATTTATATAGCACCAATAGTTTGCTCAGTGCTTTACAATATAAAGGGAGACAATACAGCAACAATACAGTTCCATACAAGAGGGTTAGGAGGGCCCTGCTCCTTGGAGCTTACAATCTAAGAGTTTATAAGTGAAGACATAGCTGCATGAATTTGTGTCTTTTTATATCCATCTGGAGTTCAGCTTTCAATATTTTTTATCCTTATGTTTTACTGCTGAACACAAAGTAAAGAACATGTTTAGAAAAGCCCTAAAAACTAAATCCTCTGCACATTTCTTATGTACAGTAGCCAGACGCATTGTTCAAACAACATGAAAGCTAGGTAGACTAATTCCTAGCACTGTTACAGCAAATTATACTGAAACTTTCAAAAATAAACAAAGCAGGGCTGCGTTTCTGGTGTCCTTTTACTGGAAAGAGCAATTTGGAAGCATATTTTTTTATTATTTTCATTTTTTAACAAACTCGCAGGCAAGAAAGCTCATTCCTAATTCATTCTTTCGTTCAGCTTAACCTCTCTTCTCAGCAATTAAAGCACTCTGCACATCCCTCATCTATCACACATCCAGCTAAATAATGCATTGCATTCGCCGTTCATCTTTTATCATCCCAAATGACAGGTATTAGCATATCTCCCCAGTCAATTAGAGTGCAGCAGAATAATCACAGCATAATTGAGAGAAAGCCACTCTAATCACCAACCAGGCAAACTTGTAGGGTACAATCAGAGTGGCCGCTGCTCCCGCCTGTGATTTGTTATAGGTGTGTGCACATATATACACACATACATACATACATACACACACAGATATATATATATATATATATATATATATATACACACACTATATATATATATATATATATATATATATATATATATATATATATATATATAATATACACACACTATATAGGCACAAATATAGATAGAACGGTAGATCTGATGTACATACATAAGCATTTGATTGGAATTTTTTTTTATACATGTAGCAAACCTACTTTTTTAGGTCACAGTGCAGTGAAACAAATTCCATTGTAATATGGATTTATGAATACATATTTCTTAAACAAAAGATTGAAATTATTAAACACAGGATTCACAAGTTTGTGTTGCCTAATGCGAGCAGTATCTTGCTTTAATGTAATATTCGCTGGTGTATTGTGATACCATTCATTCTGAATGACACGCCAATGCACCGAGACATATCTGTATTGTAGCGTATGGCCATGTTTGGCATTGTGCATTACATTATAAGAAGGGGTCATGTGTAAATTTAGACTGAGATGCATTGGCAGGCCATTGAAAATGCATGGCAAAGGCTAATTCCATTTTCTATTTATTTTTTTGTATTGGAGCCTGCAGAACATTGCAACCATGATCAGTGGATTGCATGTGTAATGGCATAGGCTCCTGCAGCCTTGGTACAGACCTGCGGCTGGAGGAAATATCAATGAATGTCTATTGTGGTAACATCACTGCCCTTGTTTTCATTGATATCTACGAGTCCCTCTGCCTTCCTACACAGCTCCCTCTATGTAATGGATACAGATTTAAGTACAACACAGGTGTATTGCACACAGTAATGACATGGTTTCTTTATTCCAGGTATTAAATTCAAATGCTTCTAATCATCTCTTGAAACCTTTCCAAGCCATTTCTTGAACTCCTCTCACACATACTGACTTCTGACTGAAAGCATAGACAGCCAACCAAAAACCATTGATGAGTTTTCATTACTCGAAATTATCATTAATTTATTAATCATAAATTGTTGTCAAGAGATGACATGTGCCATCTTCATATGACCACATTTTTTCTAAAACCCAATATAAAAATGTGGATATGTCTCTGAGCAGCCAGGTTTTAAAATATATATTTTTATAATATATAATGTAAATAAAAATATATATTTACAACAGGGTATGTCCATCGAAAAATACAAATTTTGTTAGAAGTTGAGCCTTTTGGCTTGTTTTGGGTGAACCAGCTGAAAAACCTCCCTGACTCTATTCCTATCTGCAAGGAATATTTGGGTGTTCCTGTTGCATTCTCTATAACAGGGGTCTCCAAACCTTTCAGTACAAGGGCCACATTGTATAGTTTTAAAATACTGATGGGTCAAAATAAATCTCCATTGAAGTCGCATGGAGACTCATCAGGGCATCCTTACATCAGAAGCAGGCATAGGCAGCCTATGTGCACATTGAGGATACGCAACAGACCCTAGCTGGGGGCTGGAAAAAATCTTGTAGCTGGCCAATGTGATCCACAGTTTGGAGACTCCTGCTCTATAACATGAAAGAAATAAAAAAAAAAATCCAACTTTAATGGCAGGACCACCCGTCTACAGTGAGTATATAGAATAAAGCTGGCTATAGACATTAATAATACTTTACTTTGCCACAACCATGGGTTGCAGGAAAGAAAATCACTTGATTCCCCCATCAATACAGGCAGATGGGGGTTTCCTCCCGTAGGGCCATTGTGAGGCGGGGGGAGCCATCCCCACCAGGAGAATGCAATGATTACTGCTAGCAGCTATAATAGCCACTAGCAATAATCGTATGTAAAATCCAACAGGCTGATCGTACTCAAGTTGATCAATCAACTTGGGTACATTTAGCCTGCCCATACATGGTTTGAATTTCGGCCGGTTCAGCATGGTTCTATGGCTGGCTTTAGCAATCATGGCATATACTTTATATCTCATCAATAGACTCTATTAGAGAGATAAGAAATTGTCAACTGGTTTATCTCTATGTTATCCACTTAGAACTGAAATATCAGTGTTGGGTGGACTACCCTTTAATGATATAGACAGTGTAATCACAATCCAAATTTTACATCAGCCTCATGAAGGTCATCGTAACACCGATATAAAGCCATTGTTAATATTACTTTTAGAATGTCTCCAATGCAAGTAAATTAAAAACATAAATAAATGAAAGACTTCTGTGGCATACAAGTATTTTTTATGTGTTTTGATTCCAGGAACTGATTTGTTTCCAAATTTGTTGCACTGTTCAGGGAACACTGTCATATCACATCCAGGTCTAAAGGGTATAGCCGCAGTAATCAAACCGTGGAAATATTTTATTTTATGGCCCTGCCGAACGTATAAACCTTATTCAGCCAAACTAAAGATCTAATTTATTCAGGGGATTCTGAGAACTGTGATATAAATCCTAGAAACTGTTTTGATTTATATTTTCTTGCAAAATCCCTGAGCTTGACAAAGTACAGTTGGCATAGGTCCTGCACAGTATAGTACATAACGGAGCAGATATCTCAGACAAGCAGTTCAGCTATATTGTTCTCAAGGATCGAAAAAGTTACACTGTCTCTGCTTACTTAGAGTATTAAAGATATTACTGCTCCCGAGTGAGGAATAGCAGGCAATTTACAAGAATGTCCTTTTATAATTTATACAAGCTATAAAGCAGTGCACAAAACTTAGAAGCTTTAGAGATAGGATCAACACTTTACCATGACTGTACCACTGAGTAAAAGTCTTGGCTCACATAACTGTTATTTTTCAAGACAAATATTTAGTGAACAACATTATTATGAAGCAGTTGAAATCAAAGAAAATATTCAATACTCACTGATATAAAATGTACAACTCAGTTTGCTTAAAAAAAAAATTAATTCCAAGATCCCAAAGACAAGCTCCTTTCAACAGAATTTAATGAAAGACCCATGATGCCAGGTACCAAGAGAAATACTTAAAGAAGCCTGACTTTAGGGGTCATTTATCAGAATTTAAACATTTTGGCACTGGGCCCCAAGACTGATTTACGGGATGCTGGCATTTTGTCCCAGGACAGTCCAGCAGGATTTGGGATGGTTGGGAGTAAGTCCATGCAGGCTGTTTTGCAATACTGTGTTTTTTATGGTCTTTCATTTTTAGTCTATGCCCATCTATGTTTTTATTTTAAACTGGCCAAGTTTGGTCCCATTCAATCAAGAAAAGCATACTCATCACCCTGCTCATGTCATTGGGCTACTGCTTTTCTTGCATTTTTTTAATAGACTGAGGGCAAATGTAAGTAATTTCCAACAGTATCCTTATGTCTTACTCTAATGTGCCTTTAAACTTTGACAATAGAGTATACTGGACTGTACATCTACAGAGATGATAGGAATGCACAGTTTTGCATAGTATTACACTATATTTGTGATTATGAAAGGCAGAACTTTACATACAGCCCATTCTGAGGAAGTTTGCGGTTATGGACCACAACATCCTCTAAACATAAATAGGTCACAATTGGCAATAATGTTTGCTAAAAGTCTTGCAATATAAATATATAGTTGACCTGCAAATTACTTTTTACCTATCAAAATTAGAGTTAATTTTAAAGGAAAGAGGATTAGGTTTCTTCTCTTGCCCTGCCATCACATCAAAAATGTTAATTATGAGTGAACCCTACAAAGGTGAATGTTATGGATTATACCCATTATACTAACACAATAAAATGGCTCCATACCATTTCCCAATGTGGCAATTCCTGTACATGCACACAAGAAAAAATTCAATTGGTCTTTGGTTGACCATTATGACTTTATAGACCATCCTCTTGTACAAAAAAACACTTCCAAAATAATTATATTGGATTAAGGATATTTCAACATAGCGAAACCTAGCTTAAGGGTTATGACCCTATTGGTAGTACTTTTTTTGTGAGTGTTTATTCATTATCTGAACATTGTATCAAGCCCTTCTTGGACAAATCTCTAGACCACGGGTGTCAAACTAGCGGCCCTCCAGCTGTTGCCAAACTACAAGTCCCATGAGACATTGCAAGATTGACAATTACAAGCATGACTCCAAAAGGCAGAAGCATGATGGGAATTCTAGTTTTCCAACAGCTAGAGGGCCGCCAGTTTGACACCCCTGCTCTAGACCAATATAGAGCTGAAAACATGTCAGAAAATGTACTTGTTCTCCAGTATTTTGACTTTCTAAAGGATATTTTTAATAATGCTGTATAAAAGATAGATGGATGTAAAGTATCCCTTGGTCACAAAAGCTTTAAACGGATCCAGACCTTTATAAGGGTTACAGATCATTGCTCTTTTTGCTGTACTATAAAACATGGGCAGCTAGTAACTAACTGCTTAGCATCCTAACAATGCCAGCTCCCACACTTAAAACAATATTATCTGTAAAACTAAAAACACACTAGTTTTTTTTTTTAATATTAGCCCTAGTGTTTATTACTTGCAATTATTAATCTACGTTTGCCCCTGATTCAATGTCCAACATAATGCTTGTGTGAGGACCAAGCTGTCTATGGGTACACCTTGTGAGTAAATGAACGCGCTTCTGGCATCAGCAACACAGAGGAGAAAGAAAAATAAACTGTGTGCACTGTTTTAATCTTCTTGGCAAGTCATGTGAGTAACAATGGTGTATTGAAGGATGGCAGTCTACCTGCTTCATATTTTCAGGGTGATATCAGCCTATCTAGAAGCAACCTATGAATGTTATGGGTACTACAAATTCTGTATAGTGTGGTCTTGCACATTGGTACTATATATGTATTGGAAATACAAGTGTTTCACGGAGACTTTAAGGGCAAAAAACACTTTCTTGTAAAACAGATTCTTGTATACAACAGTTCAGAAATACCAACCACTCATAAAAAGTGTTTATTCGCTTCTCGTGCTGCACACATGATAATATACCTTAAAGGGCATCTGTCACTTTACCAAACAATTATCCGAGGAGGAAGTGGAGAAGATCCCCCATCTGCAATATTTTCAAGGGCTCCAACAGAGGGACAAAGCAGAGGGTAAAGAATGCAAGTGTATTAGTGGGCAAGGAGTGGTCTTTCAAGAATATCTTATACAAACATATACATATGTATACTTCTGTGTTCAAGCCTGTACTGGGTAAAACAGAGAGGGGCAGGGCTGCAGTGTTCCATGTCTGGGTCTAATAAAGTTGAATGTGATGACAGAAAAAGACCAAGTGACCCATCGAGTTTGCCCATTTTTTTTTTGTTTATTATTTTATTACAGGTACTTATGTAGCGCCGTCAATTTACGCAGCGCTTTACATATATACAGTGTGCTTGGAGTAGTATATACATATATGCCGCTAATTGGAGTATTCTGACAGCAGCGGGAGCCAATGATTGGAGTATTCTGACAGCAGAGGGAGCCAATGATTGGAGTATTCTGACAGCAGCGGGAGCCAATGATTGGAGTATTCTGACAGCAGCGGAAGCCAATGATTGGAGTATTCTGACAGCAGAGGAAGCCAATGATTGGAGTATTCTGACAGCAGCGGGAGCCAATGATTGGAGTATCCTGACAGCAGAGGGAGCCAATGATTGGAGTATTCTGACAGCAGAGGAAGCCAATGATTGGAGTATTCTGACAGCAGAGGGAGACGCTGATTAGAGTATTCTGACAGCAGCTATAGCTGCTGCTTGGAATATTCTGACAGCAGTGGGAGCTGCTATCAGAATACATTGTCTAAACTGAGGGATTATTATTTATTACAGGTACTTTTATAGCGCTGTCAATTTACGCAGTGCTTTACATATATATCATACAGTCACATCAGTCCCTTACCCTCAAGGAGTGTACAATCTAAGGTCCCTAGCTCACAATCATACACACACATACTAGGGCAAACTTAGACAGGAGCCAATTAACCTACCAGTATGTCTTTGGAGTGTGGGAGGAAACCCACGCAGGCACAGGGAGAACAAGCAAACTCCAGGCAGGTGGTGCTGTGGTTGGGATTCAAACCAACTACCCTAGTGCTACCAGGGGGAGTGCTAACCATTTAGCCACTGTGTTTAACTTAAAGTTAACTTGACCCTTACCATTTTGTCTTTTGGCTGACTGACTCAGAGGTAATGAGTCAGTTAGCAATAAGTGGCTTCAAACATGCTTGGGACAAACATAAATCTATACTCAAACAAAAAGTCAACAAAAGAAACAAAGAAAAAAAATACAAAACATATATAAATTAAAATAAAACAAAACAAAAAAAAGACTTGATGGACCACTTGGTCTTTTTTGCTGTTGTCACTTGTGACAATACCGGTGTGTGACTTCATGCATTCCTATTGATATATAAGCAGCAATTTTCCATTTGCAATGCAGCAAATGTAAAGGCTGGCCTTTCATTTACTTTTGTTTTTGAGTTTTAACATATGCTCATTGTGAGAAGTAAAATTCTTAAATTACACAAATAATGCACCGAAACTGAAAGACCATTTCAAGCAAGAAGGCAATAGCTGTAAAATAATAAAATTGAATTAGTACATGCAACTTTTAAATTCTAAGTTGCACATTTTCTTCATTAAAACATGTATATAAACACCAATTGTGTTATCCAATCCAATATTATTCTGTAGTCATACAAAAAAGTCATACTATGGGTAATTTACAAAAAAAAAGGTAAGGGCTCCAGCTGTATTCTAAAGTGGACCTTCACACTTTCTGACTTCCACAGCAAACTCCTGAGAGATACCTAGCAGTCAATGTCAAAACTCAGAGCTCCCATCAGCACCAAAGCTCATTTATCAACATTCTGTCCATGTAAGAGGAGGCAGACCAGGGCTTGAACGCAACCTTCATTAGAAATGCAGAACATAAACTGCTGACACAAAGAGATCGTCAACTCCACTGCACAAGATAAGTCCAAAAATAAAGAGATTGCAAAGAAATTGGGCAGCAATAGAAGGATTCTAAATTAAAAGCAAAAGCTTAAATGAAAAGGACAAGGTAAAAAAAAAAAATGCAAAGTTTAGTGTTTTAAGGAATAAAGCACACAAAATGTAAATCAACTGCAACGGCCATGGAACAAAACAGCTTATAATAATGAGAAAGAAAACAATCTTCATGATAATAGGAGGCAGAGGGTTACAGTTATGAAAACCCTTCACATGTCACTTCCTACTGTTTAAGAAAACACATAATAACCTTTCATTTCACACAGCGGCTTATTTGCTGGATTCATCAGGATAATTAAAATTTACTCTAAACTTCAAAGCATTTCTACAGCCTGTCATATTAGGTTAGCTCCAGTCTACGCAGTGAGTGAGTCTGCTGGCCTTTTTCAAGTGCAATCGACATTTTGCCTTCATAAATTAAGGTTAGGACAAAAACAAATTAAAGGAAAAAAGGAAACACAGCTCTTGCAGGTAATCTATTAGTGACAAATCACGCAGTAGTACATGGAAAATAATACATGTAGCAGAGAGATAATTATTTCCGATATTTAACAATAAAGTGGAGATGAAGTAATTTAAAAATGCACATTATAGAAGATTAACTGTTCTTAGCAGAGACAATCTCAAAAACATCAGAAAAATGCTAGACAGCTGCTAGAGCACCAATTCAACTGCAATATACAGATTATGGCTAAAGCTGGCTATAGTGGCTTGAATTTCAGCAAAAATTTGATCTATGAATGGCCCTTGCTGGCACCACCTGATTGATAAACAGGTGAAAAATTCTCAGCTAAATATTAAATTGCATCCTCGGATATTCAGACAACCATGTATGCTATGTCTGTCTAAATGAAAGAGCCAGCAGTGATATTTCCTCATCTATGACATTCAGGGTAGATGGAGGAATCTATTAGATTTATGCTGTTCAGCCCACTGGCTGGGAAGAGTCCATGTCTCTGTGGCTCAAACAGGGAAATATGATTGCAGAGCGCAGTCTATACAAGACTTTATACCAGCTTTCTTCCACCTTTTTACCATAAAGTAACCCTTGAAAAAATTTACATATCTCAGTAAACTCCCCATAAAATAAATGTTAAACTTAAAAAATCATTGGTGTCATGCTGGTGGCATTTACAAGTGACTTTAGATCCAGAACCAGTCAGGCACCATCATTAAAGGGAGTCAATCCACTGCAGCTTCAGCACCCTTTGGAGGAACCATGTGGTTCCACACAGAAATAGTTAGGAATGGCTGCTCTACAGCAACAGAGTCCAGCTGACAATCACTACTTCAGTAAAACAGTCCAGGGCATAAACCATTTCTTGTGCTTATTTTCATAAACCACACTCCTTGAATTCCAGGGTAGTTCTGGCAACACAGGCAAACAGCTGAAGGGATCCAAGGAAGAGGACAAAGGCCCACCCTACTGGAAATAGTATATGCTGGAATCCATTGGAGAGGGGCTCCCCACAGCAGCTGGGTCATATCCAGGGGCCCAGGTAATGGTGGGAAAATCAGTTAAAGGGGGCTGCCCTAATATGACCCTTCTAGTAGGTGCTTAATGGCCCATAGAAGTGTTATGGTTTGACTCAAACCCCGGTCACTTTCACTTTTACGGCACAACATGGTCTTCATATAAGTATGAGATGTAAAGTCTTTATCAGACACATAAATGTCTCCTGGGTAGTTCTGGCAACACAGGCAAACAGTTGGAGGGATCCAAGGAAGAGGACAAAGGCCCACCCTACTGGAAATAGTATATGCTGGAATCCATTGGAGAGGGGCTCCCCACAGCAGCTGGGTCATATCCAGGGGCCCAGGTAATGGTGGGAAAATCAGTTAAAGGGGGCTGCCCTAATATGACCCTTCTAGTAGGTGCTTAATGGCCCATAGAAGTGTTATGGTTTGACTCAAACCCCGGTCACTTTCACTTTTACGGCACAACATGGTCTTCATATAAGTATGAGATGTAAAGTCTTTATCAGACACATAAATGTCTCCTGGGTAGTTCTGGCAACACAGGCAAACAGTTGGAGGGATCCAAGGAAGAGGACAAAGGCCCACCCTACTGGAAATAGAGTATGCTGCTATCCATTGGAGAGGGGCTCCCCACAGCAGCTGGTTCAAACCCAGGTAATGGTGGGAAAATCCGTTAAAGGAATCTGTCCTAATATGACACTTCTAGTAGGTGCTTAATGGCCCATAGAAGTGTTATGGTTTGACTCAAACCCTGGTCACTTTTGCTTTTACGGCACAACATGGTTTTCATATAAATAAGTAAGAGATGTAAAGTCTTTATCAGACACATAAATGTCTATCAACCACACAGCAGTGGAGCTATAAATTATTTTGAAAATGTTCTAAGTGCAAGGAGGATGGTGAAATATACATGAGAAGATATTTCCCAGCTGTCAAATTAACTAATATCCAATGTAGCCTATATAGTTTGCATACAGACAGCAGATAAATATATCTGTATGCAGCAGACCTGTGCACATAACCAACTTTCTACTAGGCAACAAACTCCATTTGGGGAAAACAGGAGCCAAAGCATATAAACACAAAAAATTACCGGAATCCAACAATGTTCCGATACTCTATGAGGTTTCAGACTGCCGTTTCAATTCTCACTTCAAATGCTCTGTGAGGCTTGAAACAACTGCCTTTTTATTCAAAGGTATCCTGCATTCCAATGTCTACTGTATAAACTGTACTTGAATGAGCAGGATGCTGAAGGTGGGATGCTTTTTTCCCCTGATCACAGGGAAATGCAGTTAGCTGTGTGAGTGCAGCACATCGTATCACGGCAGGGAGGAATAGAATAAATTACAGACCCTTTCAAACCCCTTTCTTATTATAGACATGTATAGAGGGAAACTGGTGGGGGAAAAAAGCGTTACATTTTCACACTCAAAATACTGACTGTCTTGTATGAAATAAATCTGAAACACTATTTGTAGGAAATACAGATTTCCATTTATGTGAACAATATTTGCATTTATTTATTTTTTAGTAAGCAGTTTGATATGGTAATGGAATACCACCGATAGAACTTTCATTTAAGGGATTCAAATACAAACAAATGTTGTACGTCAACTTTCTCCATGTTCACTTTAAAGGCATAAACCACCTTTTGCAAAAATGTAATAAATGCACCCACATTAATAAAAAAACAAATGTGCAATTATTACTTTTTTGTATTTAAGGCTGGACGTCAGGCATAGTTGCATTGGTCATGCCTGGACCAAAGTAGGTATGCATTTGTCATACCTGGAAGTTTGAAATCATCGTAGCAGGCACTGCCACTACAGTAATTGCCGCTAGTTTCCAGATCCTGCCCTGAGCAGCTGCCCAGCTCCTTAGTGAATACAAGAAGTTGCTCGGTTGGCACTCATTCAGAGAAGACTTTGTATTTTCTCTATGAATGGAAAGCATTTTTTGATTGGACGAGTTGGAAATTGTGACTCCATGACCCTGTCTCTCCACCTCATCCAGTCAATGAATGCCTTGCATTTATTGATATTATGCAAAGTGTTCTCTGCATTGTGTCCATGCCGAGCGAGTAGGACAGCTGTTTGGCACAGGGCCTGGAAGCCGGTAACAGAAACAGTAGTGGCAGTGCCTGCTACAGTGATTCTTCCAGGTTCAGAACATGCATAGTTACATCGGTCCAAGCTGGACCAATGTAATTAACCAAAAATAACCATACCCAGAATTCAGCTTTAAGCCAGCAGTACACTGCAAGCACAATCAGTGCGAGTGGGGAAGGGTTAAAACTTCTGATAAAGCATTTATTGCTTTCTGTCCCTTCCAGTTCCAGTGACAACCCTCCCAATTTTGTCCTGGTGTCACAGGGATAGGAGAGGGGAGAAAATAAGGAAAGCCCAGTCATACAAGCACATTCACTCGGTCAGGCATTGTATAATATTCAGAGTTTTACTTCCACTCCCTGTTAGAGAAATGGTGCTGTGTCTAAGTATGTACTCACATTAGACACCTGGTACCACGTCCAAGCATGTTTGACCCCAAAGTTTGTTGATGTGATCATTCCACATGGTGTTCAGACATGGTTTAGTGTACTGTGCCCTCCAGTTGGGTTCAGGTATGGTACACATCTTTGTGATCACTAAACACAACTCTTATGGATGAATGAGCACTCATGAAATATGGAAATATGGATCACTGTGGTCTGGCTGGCACAGGTAATGATGAAAGAATGCTCAGGCCCAGCACAATGCGGGTGCAGATTGAGGGGAAGAGGGGTGCAGAGGCAATCGTGGTTGGACATAGTATAAGGCAAAAGGCCTAATGCGAATAAGCCCTAAATACGACAGTCCAATAGGCACCAGAGTGAGAATATGCTGTTCAGTACAACATAACCTAACAGGCCTGGTCAGACATGCCCTACATTTTCTCAGTATTACCAATGTACATGAGGATGCTTGTGATGATGGCTATGTTTGTTGCCTATGTATTCCAGCATACTGCACTGGAGGAAGTGTACTTCCACAAAGAAAAAGGGGTATTTTAAAAGGCATAGTCCACATTAAGCAAAAAAATATTAAAAATACACCATCATGAATACATCCCAAAAGTATGAAATTAGTCAATTTTTTGCATTTGAGCCCTCAAAGCATTGCAATCACAATCAGTGTTTCTCACATGCAATGCAAAAGCTCCTACAGACTGTTCCCCCAGCCGCAGGTCTGTACCAAAGTACAGGCCTTCAGTTACGGGGTCAGGGGATGTATCAATGGACTACAAGTGCAGTGACATCACCGCAATGGTGCCCCATTGAAAAGTATGAGCCCCCCAAGTCAGAGATCTCTGTGAATGAATGGTGTGGCTGTGAAAGTGGAGCCACCAACAGCTAAATGAATTAAAAAAAATAGGGCGAGCTTGCATGGGGGACCCCAGATTATGTATAGAGGACACTGCAGACCCTAAATTTAGATGTAACATGAAAAATGGTCAGAAAGGTGAACATACAGATTTTCACTTGGAAATGCTTTAAGAAAAGAAAAAAAAAAAGACATGGTTGAATAGAACTATGAAAGGGAAAAAAATTGAGAGACTCTAATTGGGCTTTAACAAAATGCACTATTCACTGGGTTTTAAGTCACAATGAAGCATTGGACAACCTTTTGACAGTAAATTATATGGAGTGAAGTAGGTCCTTTCACCAACTCCTCGTACTGCCAGATACTTCTCTGCAATACCATTTAAAACATTTCCGGTTATATTTACAAAGTGTCAAAATAACCACTTTACAGTAAATGACATCTAAATATCTTTCCTGGGCTGGGCTCTAAAAAACCGTATTATCATTTTGAAGAGTTGGACATAATTGGCAAATGGCCTCAATACATTGTGAGCTTAATTAATTGACTTTGTACATTTTGACAATCCAAAACAATAAAAACATGTACAGTAAGTGTTACTAAACCCAGGACCCTGTATTCACTATATCTGGTCTGTCATAGTACACAGAACATGGAAATGCAATTAATTTAGTAAATATAAACTGCTAATTACCTTTTCTCGTCAGCAGTTAGAGAAGGCTTGTGACTTCTATCATTGTCCAGCAGAGCACTGGTTAAAGCTTGTAGGAGGTGTTTTCATTGCCCCCTGATTTTCCTATGAGGCTGCAAAACCCTTGAACCTCTGTATGGACAGTGCTGATTGGCCCTATGCTGATCATGTGCGCACTCTCAAGAAAAAAACAACAAAACCTCTCTAGCAATACATACCAAACTGAGCATGTGCAGCTTGCCCCAAGGCTCTGTTCTATCAGCAGATGGATTGGAGACAGTAGAAGGGGAGCATCAGAGAAGACAGGCTCAACCATACTTTTTACACAATGTGGAGGAATAACCCCTTAGGTTCCACAGTGACTATAACAAGCATGCTCTACTGCATATACAGACTGATTTTACTGTTGTGGGTTTAGTAACACTTTAGAGTAAAAAAAATTCTGTATTTGAATCATCAATATGAACCTCTTGTCAATCACACATACACTCTATTGCTAAAAGTATTGGGACACCTGCCTTTACACGCACATGAATGGTATCCCAGTCTTAGTCCGTAGGGTTCAATATTGAGTTGGCCCACCCGTTGCACCTATAACAGCTTCAACTCTTCTGGGAAGGCTGTCCACAAGGTTTAGGAGTGTGTCTATGGAAATGTTTGAGCATTCTTCCAGAAGTGCATTTGTGAGGTCAGGCATGGATGAGAAGGCCTGGCTCGCAGTCTCCGCTCTAAGTCATCCCAAAGGTGTACTATCGAGTTGAGGTCAGGACTCTGTGCAGGCCAGTCAAGTTCCTCCACCCCAAACTTGCTCATCCATGTCTTTATGCACCTTGCTTTGTGCTCTGGTTCACAGTCATGTTGCAACAGGAAGGCATCCAAAATGTCTTGGTATGCTGATGCCTTAAGAGTTCTCTTCACTGGAACTAAGGGACTAAAGCCCACCCCTGAAAAACAACTCCACACCATAATCCCCCCTCCACCAAACTGTACACTTGGCATAATGCAGTCAGCCAAGTATCGTTCTCGTGGTGCACCGCCAAACCCAGACATGTCCATCGGATTGCCAGAGAAGTGTGATTCATCACTCTACAGAACAGGTCTCCACTGTTCTAGAATCCAGTGGTGGCGTGCTTTACACCACTGCATTCGACGCTTTGCATTACACTTGGTGATGGAAGTCTTAGATGCAGCTGCAACCCATTCCATGAAGCTCTCTGCGCACCACTGTTGCTGTGCTAATCTGAAGGCTACACGAAGTTTGGAGGTCTTTAGCTATTGACTCTGCAGACAGTTGGTGACTTCTGCGCACTTCAGCATGCGCTGACCCCGCTCTGTCATTTTATGTGGCCTACCACTTTGTGGCTGAGTTGCTGTTGTTCCCAGTTACTTCCACTTTGTTATAATACCACTAACAGCTGGCCGTGGAATATTTAATAGCAAGGAAATTTCACAGATGGACTTATTGCACAGGTGGCAACCTATCACAGTACCACGTTTGGATTCACTGAGCTCCTGAGAGCAACCCATTCTTTCACAAATGTTTGTAGAAGCTGTCTGCATGCCTAGGTGCTTGATTTTATACACTTGTGGCCATGGAGGTGATTGGATCACCTGAATCCAATGATTTGAAGGGGTATCCCAATACTTTGGCAATATAGTGTATATGTGGCAGCAGGAAAAGTGGCCTTTAATGCCCAGCTGCTGCATATAGGACTCTGGTTGTGTGCTTAGGCTGCGCACAATGCAAACTTCCAGCACACTGATCGAGCTACCACTGACAGCTCAGTCACAGCCTCTGATTGGGAGCTAATAGGATGGATCCCAATCACATGACTGCTGTGACAGCAAATCACAGCGTTCACCTCATTGAGAAGTCATGCTGCTTTCCAGGCATTAAAGTTTGAAAAGTCAACTTTTAGTGACTGTGGCTGCTAAGACATAAAACACAGCTTATGTTAAAACTATAATTTATTATCCATCAACTATTTTAGTCTGCGGAGCTTTATCTCATGTCATATTTCATAAATCACTGATTTACCTAGGACAGCTTTTCTCAACCTTTTTAATATGGAATAAGCCTTGAAATATTGTTCTGGTCTCAGGGAACCCTGATTAAATGACTGCATCTACAGTTCACCGTAATTAATAAGTGTGATGGTCAAGGAGAAGAATGATCCCTACATTTGGGGCCAGTGGGAACAATCTTACAGATAGCTAAAAAGTTCATTGGTTTCATTGAGAACTTATCATAGAGGCAGAAATTTTTCTGTGCTCAAGGAACCCCTGGTAACCTCTGGAGGAGCCATGGTTGAGAAAGGCTGACCTAGGGCTTTGACAATAGCGGTTTAATACATACAAGCTTCTGCTTCGTGTCAAATAGACACATTGGTGTTAATTTACTAAAGGGATAGAGAATGTTCACTTAATAAATAAAATGAATCTATAAAGGAAAACAGTTTTTTCTAGTTGGAATGGATTAGGGAAAGGTTAGAACCCCTGTCAGGTTTTACTGCTAGAGAAAATGTTCTACTCCAGAGAGCAATTTCTTCTCACTTCCTGTTCTGGTGATCAAACCGGAAGTGTAGGAAAATGTGCAATTGGGAAACAGACCACAATACAAAACTAACCAAAGTTCTAGTACTTCCCTACTAAACAAACAGCAAGCTTTTCTTTTGCCTGTGTTGCTGTTGAAGCGTTTCCCTCATTTCCTGTCTGGTAAAAGGATGTCCCAAGAGCAAGAAGTGAGGGGAAATGATTCTAACAGAGCCCTGTATAACAGTAAAACATGACAGGAGTTCTAATCCTTCTTTCCATCAAAAACTAGAAACAATTGGCTATATATATATACTTTAAGGTCCCATTCATACCTTATTGTTGTGAAGCACAAAGCTCAAAGCTCCAAAACGCTCAGGGAGAAAAAAAAATGTATATTACTGTATGGAGATGGTTTTCCACTCCAAGTTGCCTGACGCAGAAAGCCAAAAGCTCAAAAAAGTTTAGAGCTACTTTTGTAGCTGTATTCGAGCAGATTAATGCATTTTTAAGCATTTTCACCCCATAGAAATACATGGAAATGCACAAATCACGCACTTTAGCATGGTTTGTTGCACGACCAAGAGCATTTTTCTTGCATGGCAACAGTTGCTGTCACAGATGAACTTTTTCTCCATTGGCCAATACAAAAATGCCATAACTCAAAAAGCCTGAAAACGTTCGCAAACATGGATAAAGTCGCTCCACACAACATGCAAAAAAATGCACAAAAACGCTATGCTCTGGTGTGATTGGGGCCTAAGGGTTTGTTTACAATACAATCCCTACATTAGGAGTACAGTTCTGCATGTGTATTTACATGCATTTTCAAGGCATTTTTGTAATGTTTGCAGTGCATTTTCTTTGATATGATTTTTTTTTACTACGTTGCATTTACATGCATTTGCAGTGCAGTCACAAGCAAAAAAAAATATTTCAATATTTTTAATTAAGTTTAAATTGAAAGACAGTTTCAAGATACAAATAGGCATCTAGACCAACCAGCAAAACAGAGACGTGTCCAGTATAACAAAATAACAAAACCTTGTTGGAAAACTGCCAACTGCAAAAAACAATGAACACAGTTTCACAGTGAATCTGCATCAGCCTTAACCACTTGCCGACCACCCTGTAGCAGTTTTACTGCTACAGCGTGGCCGCACTACAAAATCATGTATTTTGTATCTCCATGTATGGGGCATGCTCCATCCTACCCATGCTGTCATTGGCTCCTGTAGGTGTCAATCACCGGGTCCCGGCCAGCGATTCATGGCCAGGACTCGGTGATTGTCAGAGAAGCTGACAGGAGATAGATCTGTGAGTGTAAACAACACAGATCTCTCACCTGTCAGTGGGGATGTGCTGGTTTTTATCTCTCTGCAAAGCAGGGAGATAAAAACCAGCACATACCCTACTAAAAGAGCACACAGTACACCATTTAATCACTCCCTAACACACAGTTACCCTTTGATTACCCCAGATGTTAACTTCTTCCTGCCCAGTGTGATTAGTACAGTGTTAGTGCTTTTTATTAGGGCTGATCACTGTATTACGGTCACTGGAGATGTCCGTGGCAGTCAGTCAGTTCCCACCCAGTGTCAGAATGCCTGCCGTACTACCGCAGTCCCGTTATAAGTTGCGGAATGCCATAACTAGTATAAAAAAAGTTCCATTATATATAACGCCATTAGTAGACTCTAAAACTTTCACGCAAACCAATTAATATATACACTTATTGAGAATTTTGTTTACTAAATACATGTAGCAGAATACATTTTGACCTAAATTTATGAATACATTTTATTTTTTTTAACTGTTTTATTGGATATGTTTTAAAACAAAAAGTAAAAAATATTTATTTTTTTAACATTTGGTCTTTTTTTAATTTATAGCGCAAAAAAAAAACAGTGATGATCAAATACTACCAAAAGAAAGTTCTATTTGTGTGAAATATTATATACATTTCATTGTGTACAGTGTTTCATGACTGCGCAATTGTCAGTTAAAGTAGTGCAGCGTTGTATAGCAAAAAATTGTGTAGAGAGCTTCATAGAATTGGTTTCCCATAGCTGCCTTACATCACCAAGGGCAATACTAGGCAATGGATGCAGTGGTGTAAAGCATGCCGCCACTGGACTCTAGAGCAGTGGAGACGTGTTCTCTGGAGTGACGAAACACGCCTCTCTGTCTGGAAATCTGATGGACATGTCTGGGTTTGGCAGTTCCCAGGAGAACGGTACTTGCCTGACTGCATTGTGCCAAGTGTAAAGTTTGGTGGATGGGGGATTATGGTGTGGGGTTATTTTTCAGGGGTTGAGCTTGGCCCCTTAGTTCCAGTGAAGGGACAAGACATTTAGGACAACTTCATGCTCCCAAATTTTTGGGAATAGTTTGGGGATGACCCCTTCCTGTACCAACATGATTGTGCACCAGTGCACAAAGCAAGGTCCATAAAGACATGGATGAGTGAGTTTGGGGTGGAGGAACTTGACTGGCCTTCACATAGTCCTGACCTCAACCCCACAGAACACCTTTGGGATGAATTAGAGCGGAGACTGCGAGCCAGGCCTTCTCATCCAACATCAGTGCCTGACCTCACAAATGCATTTCTGGAAGAATGGTCAAACATTCCCATAGACACACTCCTAAACCTTGTGGACAGCCTTCCCAGAAGAGTTAAAGCTGTTATAGCTGCAAAGGGTGGGCGAAATCAATTTTGAACCCTCTGGACTAAGACTGGGATGCCATTAAAGTTCATGTGCATGTAAAGGCAGGCATCCCAATACGTTTTGGCAATATAGTGTAAATATATATATATATACACATACACACATATATATATATATACACACACACACACACTACATACTCACACAGCCACATACTGTACATACACTGCCTCACACTAAACATTTCATATAGCCATGTTCATTAGGTGCAGATACTTCAGACAGCCAGCAGATGGCAGAAGCATAAAATGCTCCTGTATACATATACGTTGTATATCTATTAAGATAAACATATTCTATATGCTGATTATACGGAGTCTATATCATGTATGTTTATCTGTGATTTAAAAATGGCCACCCAGAATAAAGAATGCATATTAAATTGACACAGTAAGATATCTCTGGTGGTGACTTTATTGTTAGTAGCATCAGGTTTCAAGGAAAAAAAAAAAAGATAAAAAAAGATAAAGGAAACCAGAAAAAAAAAACTGTGTTTTTCTCCTTTTTCTGGAAACAGAAACGTGAACCATGGTGAATTCTGATCCTGTTTGACCTCAAAAAAAGAAAGAAAAACACGTTCTAATAACAGAACAATGGGCTCTACAGCCTGGGCTTTTCACCACAGTTTAAGTAGTACAGAAATTACTTGCAATTCCTAACACAGACTAGAAATAAATATACCACTTATGCATTTGAAAGGTTTTCTTCCTTTCTAGTCCTGAATGGAACCCGGCATTTGAAATCTCGCTGCTATTTATTTCATGACAAATTGCAAGACTAAATTCACTTCATGCAATGCAACATAATAGTAATGATTAAGCCAATTGCATCACAGTGCGGCTTACAAGCACACACAACAGCGGGGTTACAGATAACTTTCAAAGCTGGAAAGCACCAGGCATTTTTCAATGTCCCCCGCAGAGACGGAAAACTTTCTCTTAGCTGGCTGCATGCTTCAGGACAAGATTTTTTAGAAATGAAATTAACACGGATACATTACAGGGTTTTTTTTTCCTCTATTAAAATAGCAAGGACGACCTACATGTAAAAAAGTATCCGTTAAAAAAGAATCCATTTAATGCCGGACATAAGAGATATATATTGGTCGCCACCTGTAAACACTTCATTCATAAGGGGATAGGTACTGTATATATATCAAATTGCTGGGGAGATATTTGTCAAGCACACTTTTGCTTGCCATAGACTAAACCATTAACATCATTTTCTTCATCACAGTTATTACCTTTTTATCACTTGTTCCTCCCTTTAGATTGTAAACTGTCAGGAGCAGGGCGCTCATAATGTTCTTGTACTGAATTGTATTGTAACTGATTGTCGCTGATGAGGCTGAGCAGGGCGGCTCCATGCGACAGCAGGGATTGAGCAATTGGGCATAATGTTCTGGGGGGGTTCAGACCCTCCTAAACCCCCCCTTTCCTACGTTCCTGCTTATATACACACACACTATATACACTATATTGCCAAAAGTATTGGGACACCCCTCCAAATCATTGGATTCAGGTGTTCCAATCACCTCCATGGCCACTATATTGCCAAAAGTATTGGGACTCCCCTCCAAATCATTGGATTCAGGTGTTCCAATCACCTCCATGGCCACATGTGTATACAATCAAGCACCTAGGCATGCAGACTGCTTCTACAAACATTTGTGAAAGAATGGGTCGCTCTCAGGAGCTCAGTGAATGCAAGCGTGGTATCATGATAGGTTGCCACCTGTGCAATAAGGCCGTCTGTGAAATTTCCTTGCTATTAAATTCCATGGTCAACTGTTAGTGGTATTATAACAAAGTGGACACAACTGGGAACAACAGAAACTCAGCCACGAAGTGGTAGGCCACGTAAAATGACAGAGGAGGGTCAGCGCATGCAAAAACGCACAGTCCGCAGAAGTCGCCAACTGTCTGCTGAGTCAATAGCTAAAGACCTCCAAACTTTGTGTGGCCTTCAGATTATCACAACAGTGCTTAGAGAGGTTCATAGAATGGGTTTCCATGGCCGAGCAGCTGCATCCAAGCCTTACATCACCAAGTGCAATACAAAGCGTCGGAAGCAGTGGTGTAAAGCACGCCGCCACTGGACTCTAGAGCAGTGGAGACATCTTCTCTGAAATGACGAATCACGCATCTCTGTCTGGCAATCCAATGGACATGTCTGTGTTTGGCGGTTGCCAGGAGAACAGTACTTGCCTGACTGCATTGTGCCAAGTGTAAAGTTTGGTGGAGGGGGGATTATGGGGTGGGGTTATTTTTCAGGGGTTGGACTTGGACCCTTAGTATCAGTAAAGGGAACTCTTAAGGAGTCAGCATACCAAGACATTTTGGACAATTTCACACTCCCAACTTTGTGGGAACAGTTTGAGGATGGCCCCTTCCTGTTCCAACATGACTGTGCACAAAGCAAGGTCCATAAAGACATGGATGAGCGAGTTTGGGGTGGAGGAACCTGACTGTCCTGCACAGAGTGCTGATCTCAACTCAACAGAACACCTTTGGGATGAATTAGAGCAGAGACTGCGAGCCAGGCCTTCTCATCTGACATCAGTGTCTGACCTCAGAAATGCGCTTCTGGAAGAATGGTCAAACATTCCCATAGACACACTCCTAAAGCTTGTGGACAGTTTTTTCAGACGTGATGAATCTGCAAAGGGGCGGGCCAACTCAATATTGAACCCTCTGGGCTAGGGACTGATGTGAATGTACAATATATATGTAAAGTACTGTGTAAATTAATGGCGGTATATATATATATATTTATATTTTCATTCCTGGTGTTCTGGAGAGACTGCCACTTTGTATGGATCATCTAATCACCCCTGTAAAGTATCAAAAATCATAACAGCACAGGTAATTCAAGTTCATCTTTGAAACTTACACTCATATTTAGGGCATAACATGTAACATATTCTAGCTTTTATCCCATTTACCCCACACCCCGCTCTCCACTATGACAGCAAGCAGAGGATCCTCTCCCCGCACCCACTGTCACATTTTAAAAAAAGGCGTGGCTATGGGGAGCTTCACCCACATAGCCACATCATTCACAGCAATCTGCGCATGAATGAACTAACTACAAGTCCCATTTTAAACTGTGGCAGATGGCTTGTAGTTCTCAATGGACTAAGAGGGAAACCTAATCATTTATTAATCCATTGCTGCATATTACTGCTCTTGATCTCCTGCCTGGTTGCAGCCACTTCCTGTCTACATGCAGATATTCCAGTTATGGCTGCCTGGCATTTCTTAGGGCAGGTTTTATCATGTTGACAAAAGTGAACCATTCCTGTGTAATGTTTGGTGAAATGGCCACTTGCTGTCTTTTTTTGGAAAGTTATGGGACAGGGACTACACAGGAGGATAATTAGGAGACAGAACAGGGCATAACCACTCCATAACAGACGTGCCTGAACCTCCATAGCAGAATCTACATCTGTTCAAAGTCCAGAATTTATACATTTTGCCTAAGCTTCCAGAAAGCAGGGGGTGGAGAGCTGCAAATACACTCTGTGGAGCTCAGTGAGGAGAGCTCTGAGAACTGATTGGAGGGAAGTGGACACACTCCCCTCCACAAAGCTCACAGAAACAGAGCTGAGGCTGCCAATCTGCTGGAGGTCCCTCCCATCACCTTTTCTCTGTTGGTGTCAGGAAAACACGTCAGAAGTAACTCATGGTGATAGCAGAGGAACAAAGCATTACACAGAAATTACACTTAGTGCTCTGGATTGAGACAAGTACACACTGCAGAGGGATATGTTTTGTTCATATTTCAGGTCTGAGGTTTACAACCACTTTAATTTGCCTGATCCTACACTACCCTGGCAGATGACTCCAGCTGTGAATTGTCTTTAGTCGTCATCAGGTCGAATGCAGGGCTATGGATCCTGCATACATCTTGATGATTTCATGACCTTAGACCACCGGATTGTGGGGGACAAAGATGCCAAGGGGACAGTCTAGCAGTGCAGAGGATTGGGTAAGTAAATCTTTTTTAACAAGTCCCCTAGACCTAAAAGAGAAAATACCCCTTGCAGGGTTTAATTTCTAAATTTCCCAGAGTTGGGCTTTAACGTCTATATCTCCAATTGAAGATCGTAAAGAACAACTCCTATCTGACCAATTAGTAGTGTCAGCTACACCAGTCTCCAACACTCCGTTACTATCAACATACAGAGGGATTATTGCTGCACAATGCTACACTTTTTTATTTTCCAAGGTTTCATTTTTATTTTCTTAAAACAGAATGTTCAAACCTGATCCCCAGACATATGTCATACCTGCAATGCAATTGGATTAGTTTGTTCTAAACTCAGTATCCCAGTGTGTGGGTTGAACATGCAGTCACAAGATGAGACTTAACAGTGAATGTATGGAGAAAAACAGGCAGGATGTCAGAAAAATAAAAACAAAACACTGCAATGCAAAGTAAACCAGCTGGAGAATTGTACTAATTACATTTCTGTTTCATCTGTCTGGAGGTTAAAAAATCATAAGTTAACCAATTTTTTTTTTAATTTTTAAACGCAAGTGAGATTATATCCCTGCCAAAGAAACAATCTATGATATACACATTTAGGTGTTGTGAATGAAATCAATACCGCATGACATTTACACTGTTTACAACATATTTATGTTGGAACAGAAAAAAATAAATTAAACCAATACATAAAAATCACAGCAATCCAACACCCAACTGTGCGAACAAGCTGAATACATAAGCAACCATATCACCAAATGTGTATGTCTGTACATTTTCAGACACCCAAAATAGTAAAAAACCAAAACCACCAATAAACTGATAGAAGAGAGATGTATAGAATGCTGTACTGGGGTGCGTGTGTGTGTGGGGAGCAAAGAACAAGTGGTCATGCACTAGCAGATCTGTCCACCTCACCAAACTCAAATTCCCAGATGTAATCAGGCATGTGTGTGGTCACATATGATTATTCAGGGACACAGTTAAGTTTCTGAACTGTTCATGTTAAAGTATATGTAAACCCTTACCTTGTAAAATAACCCATTGAGTTTATAATAGAATTGAAAGGTAAACATTTGTATATAGATTTAAAAACATTATAAATACCTTTTTTCCCCCTGTTTTAAAAGTGATCAGATAGCCTGTAAGCTCCTTATGCAGCTGAGAACATAGAGCTGGGGGAAGAGAAACAGCATTACACTAATCTTCCTAATGAATAGCTATGCTGGGAGGGAGGAGGAGGTGTGTCAGCACAAATCTGATCATTGGAGGAGAGCGCAAAGAGTTAAACTCTTACCTTGTAAAACAACCTGTTCAGTTTAAAATAGAAATGTAAGGCAAACAATTTGTGTATAGATATAAAAACATTATAAATCCCCCCCCCCCCTTTTTTATAGGTGATGCATACTCTCTAAGCCCCTTATGCAGCTGAGAACAGAAAGCTGGGGGAGGAGAAACGGCAATATACTAATCTTCCCAAATGAATGGCTGTGCAGGCAGGGTGAGGGGTGGTGGGGGGGGAGGTGGTGTCAGCACAAATCTGATCATTGAAGGAAAGCACACTAAGTTCCCAGCACAGCTAGAGAACTGACTGAGCTGTGCTTTCATGCCTAGTATGGTCAGTTGTTTTTAATTAGAAAAGCAGAAGGACTGCTGGGAACACCAGGGATTTCACACAAAGGAAGCAATACAAAGAGATAGTTCTTCATACAAGTGCATGGTACAGCAGGCACATATTCGGAATGTGAAATGTTGGGTTTACATGTTCTGTAATGCTGAACTCCAGATAGAAAAGATTCACATTCATTAATTCATTATTACATCTTTAAATGCAAGCAGCGTAAAAACCTGAATTTGACCAAGCATTAGACTCTTGTAACCTACTGTATAGTACAGCAAAGACTGGGAGAGAGAAAAGCAGCCAGTCAGTGGTGCTCTGGTGTTCAAAAGAGACATGCTGATAGGAGGAGAAAACCGAGTGACAGAGAGATGCTTATTATTCTGTTGCTTCCCATTTCACTGTTCATTCAAAGGCTGATGGTGTAACAGAACTGATTAACTCCCATAGGCATAAATACAGAAACACAAATTATTTAGCAGGTAAATCAGATCCCAAAAAAGGTTTTTACTTGTGCATTTAGTGGTTTGCCTGGAGTTCAGCCTTCGGGCTCACCCATTCTGTATTTGGGGCATACGGCCTTGTACACAAGAAATGTTCAAATGTGTAGACAGCCATGTACAGCCAAAGTGTATTTCAGCATCTCATTCATTTTGACAGGCTGCTGGTAGCGGACTGTATGTGCCTCCTGGGTGTCAAAAACGCCTCGTTTTCAAGTTATATGAGCAAATGCCAAATACAACCTCAAAACAGGTAGTTTATGAACTTCTTCTTCTACTACACCTAACATTCATGGATGTCAAGTATGTGACATTTCTCTCCATATTGGGCAAAATCCGACACTCCCCAATCCAAACACTCAAAAAAATGAAAGAGACAAATGTTGGGCCATTAGCCAATGGAACCTTTCTGGAAAACTTCTACATGAAAAGGTAAATCTGCAAGGTCAAAAAAAGGAAAAAAAAAAGAAGAGGTGAGCAGATTGTGTGACTAGTGAAGGAGCATAGCTGGTGACACATTGGAAATTATTCACCCAGACACAAGGCGGAAGATTGGCCGTGCTGGAGCCCCCAGGAGTGGGGGGAACATGATGTACCCTCTCCACCACGAACATCGTGGAAAATTATGAAAGTTCAGGAGGTTGGTCAGAAAGACCTGGTTGACATTGTGGAGACAGGAGACCACGTGGTCAAGATGAGAGCAGGCTGAGAGCGGCGAGTACTCTCAGGAGTGTGGGTGGAGCAGGACCTACCAGACGACATAGGGCGAGTCCCGAGACAAGCTGTAGGTTACCAGAAGTCAATACAAACGTTTTGTGGGGGAAAAGTGTTTACAGCACCTTCAGGATTAAAGACAGGATTCCATTCGGAGAGAAGCTCTGTTGCGTCCTACTCGGCTCGCATCCAGGCCACACACCCTCAAGGTGGAAGATTGGCACACTTTAATATAAAGTATAAAGTGTATGTGACTACAGTTCATACTAAAGTGTATTCATTTTGCTGGGTTTAATTTAATATAGATCTATGTAGCTTGAAAATTAACCATTAAATTACAAGCGGAAACAATTTAAAATTTTTGGTTGATTGTACTACATGGAATATTGACATTGATTAACCATTTACGGAGCACTTGTCTGCAATGTACTGTGGACGGGCAGCCCGTACAGGCTCAGTGACATACCTGTACGTCACTGGCGTCTTCCAGGTACAGGAGGTGCACACACCCCAGCCTATTGGCTGACTTTGGCAGCAGGTCCAGACCAAGTATTCATCGCCGGGACCTGCTGATCGGCTGTGACAATCAACACAGGGTTCTGTACAGAGGGAACAATCTCTCTATTTCTTCTCCCTGCTTTGCAGGGAGAAGAAACAAAAGAGATATTTAGTCAAAAGCAGCACATAATACACATTGTTACGCACACATTTAACCACTTGATTACCTGAAATGATAACCCCTTCCCAGCCAGTATCATTACAACAGTGACAGTGTATAGTGTTATCACTGTCGAGCCATAATTGTTGGTCTTTTTTCGTTCATATAAAAAAAAAAAAAAAATACCACCAAAAGAAAGCTCTATTAGTGTGAAAAAAATATATAAATTTCTTTAGGGTACAGCTTTGAATGGCCATGTAAATGCCAGTTAAAGTAACAGTGCTAAATAGAAAACAATGGCCTGGTCATGAAGCTGAAGTGGTTAAGCTGTGCTCCGCTTTATCGGGTATTTGTTTTCCAACTAATAACTCTGAGTAGAATTCAGGAACTTTGGAGATATCTGGATATCTTCTGCTAGTATAATGCACCATCAACCACTTACCACACTTCAACTATACTGTCCTCCAGTAATTTAATGTGCAGAGCTACAGCAAATGACAGAGCCTATAAAATTTCTAACATGTTTCACGCCTCAGTGCTTAATCCATTGTCATGCACAGTAAATTACTTAAGAGCCGTTCTGTTACAGTGCTTTTTTTTAATATATACGGTTTGAAGTGATCCCATTTTCTGTAGGTATGGTGGATGGATGTCACAATAATGATCATTAATCCTTACTGTAAATTCAAGAATCCATACATCTGCAATGAACATACAAATGTCTGATCTATTCCAATGCATTTACTACAGGCAAATCCAGTAATGAGATCGGGCTCATATTTTCTATAGAGCTCAATATTCTTGGTAAACATCACCATTAAGTTATTACACCGGCACAGTAATGAAGGAGAACATAGCCCAAAAGCAAACAGCAGTCACATGCGTCATCCTTTAAAGTTGAAAGGCATTGGCAAATACGACGTACCGGACAACATTTTTACGTAGAAATTACAGACAACACTAAACTCAGACTAGTACAAACCAGGCCGGATCTCATATATTAATATTTAGGACACCAGCTCTGCCTGCCAAAAAATTATAATTGCAAGAAAATCAAGAGAGTCAGCAAGTCTCCTAGATTGTAACCTCTAAGGAGCAGGGCCCTCTGTTTCCTCTTGTACCAAATTGTATTGTAACGGTAATGTCTACCTTCATTTTGTAAAGTGCTGTGCAAACTGTTGGCGCTGTATAAAACCTGTATAATAATAAAAGTAGCACCGAGTCAGGGTCTGCGACTACACAAAAATAATAGAAATGCAGCAGTTACTCAACAATTTGTCTCAACTCCAATGAAGGATGCGCCTCAACTGTCTGTAGTAAAATTTGGAAAGCTTGAGGGAACGTCAAGCTATTGCCAAATAACATCATCATACATTTATGTTAATATGACCATTTTTAATTTTGGAGTTTTTAAGCCCTTTTAAATCAATGCACCTACAGCGTATTTAATCTAAGAGTTTGAAGGCTTCATTATGTATCTTCAATGCTGGGAAAGAGAACACAGTGTTTTCAGTAATCCATGTCCTTGAGCTTCAGAGCTGTCTGTACATGCTAACAGGCAGAATAGGGGAATTAATGACTATGGGTGCAGGCAAGGTTTACAGTTGAATGAAATGCGTTCCTCTACTCTGTGTGCATCATATCAACAAGCAGAAAGTAAAAAGAGCCCAAAGCCAGTAAATAGCAGCAAGATGGTTGCTAGGATCCAAAACAATGTTGGACAATAAGGGAAGTGACGGTGTCACCAAAATGTGAAAGCAGATTTAAAGAGTAACTCCACTTCTGCTGAGAAAAAAACATTCCCCTCTGGGTGAAAAATGCACATTGCAAGGATTTTAACAAACTCTGATTGCTACTTTTTACTTTTCTGAGAAAAATAGCTGTTTGTTTGTCTGTGTCCATGTGCAAAGTGAATCTAATGGGAGTGATTTTATAATTATCAATCAGCTGCTGCCCCTGCAGGGTTGTAATGAGGAAAATTGCATGGCCTGCATCCTTTTAAACATGATTTCCCTTAGGGAGTACATTACCAAAAATTACATTTTTGTTGCAGAGGATGCCAAAAATCTGACTTGTATCTTAGCGCAGACTTCTGGGAAAATCAGTAAGCCAATAACAGAAGCCTAAAAAGAAATTTTCAGGGATTATCCTGTGCACCATCTGTGCTATTCTTCACTACATATCTTTGAGGTCCTTCTTCCTGCATCACACTTTTCCTTTTGGAGTTTTGATTAATTATGGAAAAAGTAACAAGAATTCTTGGAACCTACCAAAGATGGCTGGTAATACTCAAATTTTTTAGTAAATCAGGTGATATTAGTCTTCATTTCTCAGAATATGCACTTGAAAGTGAACCTGAGCTGGCCTGGAAAGTTACGAAAAGGTAAGAGGTATGACTTGCAGGCACTTTTGTAGTGCTCCAAGTACCTGTTTTAGTCTTGAATTTGATCTCTGTATAGCTGTGGTGCTCAATACATTCTAGGCCCAACTGCACACGGTCTTGACGTCTTCCATATTAAGAGAACACCCTCTCTTCTTTTGATGCTCTCTACCTCCAGTCATTCAATTATCAAATCCCAAGGCCTTAGTGGGCAGTAGAGGCTCTAGCATTTGACAGTACAATGATGTTGGACATAAACCTCACATTTTGATCCTAGAAAGGCTGCATTGTATGTTTTGGTAAAATATTGATGGCTACTACCAAATAACGATTTCTTAAGATGGCCATAGATGGTTCGAATCTCAGCCAGTTCAGCAGGGATTGGCTGAGATTTGAACTATGCGTAGGCTGCTTGTACCCAATTTGATTGTTGTAGGACTTGGGTACAACCAGCCTGTTGGATTTTTCATGAGATTATTACAAGCGGCTGTAGCTGATAGCAATAATCACTGTGTTTTCCTGGCAGGGACAGGCTCCCCTACACCAAAAGAATGCAATAGCTCTGTGGGAAGGATTCCCCCATCAACACTCACTGTGTGTTGATGGGGGAATCGAGCGATTTTCATTCCTGCAACCTATGGTTGCAGGAAAGAAAATCGCATCGCCTATGGCCGGCTTGGTCAAAGAAATTATACATTTTTGGTTTGGTCAACCAAATACAACATGAAACTAAGTGAAGCCATAGAAAGGTAGGTATTTCACCAATAACAATAGTCATCAGGGCATTTTACCATTCTTAAATACATTGCCATGGCCCCAGAATGCACTACAATCTTGTATCTGCCTTAGTTAGCAAATAAATATGTGGCAACGAGTAAATACTTGTCCTCTGCTTCACAGAAAAAAAACAATATAATAGAAAATGTGAAGAGCCCATAATATGTATCTGCAGTAAGAATCCAAGGATACGTTGAATTTTATGTTTTTATTTAACCTTAACACTTTGTAACAAGAACTGGCACACATAATAAAACCCTACTCAAGGTTCATCATGAAACTGATTTACAACACATCACAACATTTAACTACTTAATGGTTAATGCATATTGTGGAAAGAAAAGCAATAAGTTTTCAGAATATTGCTTTGCCCTTTGTGCTAAAAAGGCAGCAAGGTTCCACAAATGTTGACACCTTTAAATATTTATAACTAAAGAAGGACTCTGGGTGAAGCACTCGGTACTATTTCTGCATACATAGCCACAGGAATTATTTTACCTTTAAGGAAATAAAACTATGAAAATACATTTTATTTATCAGTTTATTATTTTTTTTCTCCTTTTAATATTGACTGTAATATCTAACATATGGAAGTCTACTGCAGTTTCTGTTTTTTTATTTAGTACTCAGCCCATGTACAGAACAGCCAATGAATATTTAATACACCTTGAGGGGTCAGTGCTGCTAAACTCATATCCATAATCCATTCTACTAACAGCAAATAGCAGCATTACTGATGATCATTGCATCCAATAGCCAAAAAAACCCCAGTTTCTCTTTTAAGTAAGGAGGTTCAGGTTAATGTAATTCTTTAAGAGCTAAATGAGTGATTTAAAAAAATTGGTTTGGTCTACATGGCCCTGTATAAATCCAGTATAACATGAATAACTGTCCCTGGGATTGACCACGACAATTTTTGTAAAGCATACTTATCTTCTAAATTCTTTTAATTGTACTAACATGTAGCTGTACATGTTTTGTTCAGACTACTTTACCTAATTCAAGAATTCTTCAGGAGCATAAAGCTATAAAATGCATCTGTCACCATGTGTGCTCTAAGAATGCTTTCAGAATCATGTGTATGTTGTGGTCTGCCAGTTTAATAATATCATGGTACAATTCTGGCTCCATGAAGGGGGATGCAGCGCCTTAGCCTGGTTGCTGTAAGTCACATGACATTACTTACAATACTGCAGCTCTAGTTAATGGGTAAGTGTTGCTGAAAATAGGACATATCACAGCATGCTCCTATAGTGATGCATTGCATAAAGCAAATATACAACAATAAATGCTAAACACATGCTTACAGGAAAAGGAAAATTCTTGAAAACAATATGTAAGTTCTATGAATGGAGGAGATTTACATGCTATTAGTAAGAACAATGCCACACATCTTGTCCACAAGTTTCAGCACAGTATATTTTAGCATTGGACTTCCAATTCCAAAAACAAAGGTGAATTTCCTTGTAAGTGTGTAGGACCCTGTTCTATGCCTGATGCGTTTTTTGTAGGCTGTAACCAGCCTGAGCTATTTATCTTTTTCTAGGCTCTGCAGGTCTTCCTTGGGTTGATTGCTTTCACCTGCTACTGTTAGGATAGATTCACACCAGGTACGGTGGGACTGCTTTGGGTGGCTATACCAGTGCAGTCCCACCGCACCCCCATCGCAAGACAAAGCAAACTGCCTTGTCTATACTGTAGTCAGATCTGCTACTGTTGGGGTAGATTCATACCAGGTGAAGTGGAACTGCATTGGGCGTAGATTCCAGCTCAGTCCCACGACACAACCACTGCAAGACATGGCAAACCGCCTTGTTTTCACTGTGGCCAGTTTTGCTACCATTAGGGTAGATTCACACCAGATGTGGTGGGACTGCATTGGGTGGCTATTCCAGTGCAGTCCCACCACACCCCCACCACAAGTCTCCCCTGTGGCCAGTTCTGCTACCATTAGGGTAGATTCACACCAGATGTGGTGGGACTGCATTGGGTGGCTATTCCAGTGCAGTCCCACCACACCCCCACAGCAAGTCTCCGCTGTGGCCAGTTCTGCTACCATTAGGGTAGATTCACACCAGGTGCGGTGGGACTGCATTGGGCGTCTATTCCAGCTCAGTCCCACCACACCCCCACCGCAAGAAAAAGCAAACGGCCTTGTCTTAACTGTGGCTAGTTCTGCTACCATTAGGGTAGATTCACACCAAATGCGGTGGGACTGCATTGGGTGGCTATTTCAGCGCAGTCCCACCACACCCCCACCACAAGTCTCCTCTGTGACCAGTTATGCTACTGTTAGGGTAGATTCACACCAGGTAAGGTGGGACTGCATTGGGCAGCTATTCCAGCGCAGTCCCACCACAAGATAAGGCAAACTACCTGGTCTCCACTGTGGGCAGTTTTGCTCCTGTTATTGTAGATTCGCACCAGGTGCAGTGGGACTGCATTCGGTGGCTATTCCCATGCAGTCCCACCACACCCCCACTGCAAGACAAGGCAAACTGCGTTGTCTCCACTGTGGCCCGTTCTGCTACTGTTAGGGTAGATTCATACCAGGTAAGGTGGGACTGCATTGGGTGGTTATTCCAGCTCAGTCCCACCACACCCCCATCTCAAGACAAGGAAAACGGCTTTGTCTCCGCTGTGGCCAGTTTACACTACTGCATTGTGGTGTGGGATGATAAAAGAACTGCATGCAGTACTTTTTCCAACGCATAGCAGCCACTGCATGCTAGCTGATTGAACATGTTTTAACACTGTGTGACATTTCAGAAAAGTTTGTTAAAAAAAAACATAAAAAGTGCGATGCTATGTCGGGACTGCTAACACCGCAACACACATTGTAATGCAGAGGCTGGTGTGAATGGACCTATCGACTGACTTGTGTACAACCAGCAAGTCGGATTTTACCTGAATGATCAATACACCTGGGTATAGCCGGGAACACTGATCATTGATTTATTCTGCCAGTGGGGAAGCCTCCCTACCAGCAGAATACAATAGTGCTGCTGAAAAGATTCCCCCATCAGCACTGAATGTGTTGATGGGAAAATTGGCACTTTTTTTGGTTCAACTCACTGGGTAAATGACAAAAAATGTATAATATATGGCCTTCCTTAAGCCAGCTATAGATGGCTCAAATCTTGGCCAGGTAAGCAGGGACCGGACAAGATTTGAACCATGTATGGGCAGGTTGAATGCACCAAAGTTGATCAACTGACCAACTTGGGTCCAACCAGCCTGTCGGATTTCACATGTGGTTATTGCTGATGGCTATTATAGCCACTAGCAGCAATCACTGACTGTGTTGATGGGGTAATCCATTGATTTCCTGCAACCACAGGTTGCACGAAAGAAACTCATGCCATCTATGGCCGGATTTCGAAATTTGTTATTTCTAGATAAAAATTTCCATACTGCTCCTTTGAATTTTCTTGTCACTGCGGACAAAAACAATCAAAGATTCACCCCAGTAATGATATAGAAAATCAAGTCAATGTTCTTAAAATATAAAATTTCTAATGAAATTCTACTAGTGTATGGTGAGCTTAATGTGAATTAGTCAACAAAACTTCAAGGTAGAAGATGTTTTTTTTTTTTTTTTTTTTTTTTTTTAATTCGTAGCCCGCAATGTACATGCCTGTCCCGCTGATAAATAACAATAGCATACAAATAAACATATTCAGGAATACAAAAAGCTTTCATCCACAGAGAGGTGGGGGCAAAGAGGAGAGATCTCCATTATACTGGGAAATGTGTGAGTGTTCCCATTCATAAAATGATAGATTGAAGACCTTCTTCTCCCCTTCGTCTAGACGAAAGTGCAAATAGCATGTGTACTCATAGCCTCAGTGTCATTCATAAGACATAACAATGTACATCTGTCAAAAGCAGCTGAGCGGGTCTCTGCAGAGAAACTCAAAATATAACATTTAGAGGATAGAAAAAAAAAAAAGAAATAAGATATTTGCACGTGAAAACAATTTTAGTCAGCTGCGTGAAATATGCAGGTTTTTTTTTACTGTCACGCTGAAATTGTTTTTACAATGTCACAACTCAGGTTCATTTTTGTTATTGTGTGCTAAACAAGAACGGCAACTGTCAGAACAGTGAAATCTAACTGGTAGCTGTGGAGAGCTTTTGTTTACCATGCATTCATGTTTACTGTCCTTTTTTTTGCCTATTTTATTCCCCATATGGCAAGCCTTCTTATGGCTAGAGTGTTCACTTGCAGGGGGTCTAAGATTTTTATTGTCAGCTTGAACGAACACACACAGGGGTTCTACTAAAAATAGTAGAGGCTGTTCACCTAGCAAAGTACACATTGCAAAATAAGGCCTCATGCACACTGGATGTTTTTTTTCCTCCCTGTACCTCTTTGCTCCAGGGGAGAAAAACGCACCTAAAGCCGCATTTTGCAGGTGTGCTTAGGCACATTTTGGCATGTTGAGAATTTGGAAGTTCATTTATTACATTGGACAGAATATTCATTTATTCTGGCTATTGGAATGAATGCTGAAGCTCTAAATGTACTTAGCATTTAGATGCTTTCCTAGTTTTTTCCACCGAAACGCTCCTCTCCTGAACACGCAAGTGATTTTTTTTTTCTCTCTAAACCCTTGTAAATGCTTATGTGTGCACGGACACAGGCTGACATAGAGGGGCATTTAGAGGCAAAAAAGAGAAGTAAAACACACATAAGGGTTTTTTTGACGTCCAGTGTGCATGAGCCCTAAATGTTAAGTTGTCAATACAGGGCTCGAATTTTGGACACTGCTTAATCTACAGAAATTCAAGCTGCGGGTAGTCCTGTTTGCTTCATAGGGTCTAATGCAGTGGTCTCCAAACTGTGACCCGGGGGCCAGATGCAGCCCTTTTCATGGCTCTATCCAGCCCTTGGGACACTATTCTTCTGATACCAATGATGAGGAACCATTCCTCCAACTGGCAACATTAATTGGGCACTCTTCTTCCCACTGATGGGGCATTATTCTTCTTGCTAAGACCAATGATGGGGCACTATTTCTCCCACTGACACCATCGATGGGGCAGTATGCTTCCCACTGATTACAAACCATGGTTCACTATTCCTCCTGCTAAAACCAACACTGGGATACTATTCCTCCTGTTAAAACCAATGGTGGGACATTGTTTACTCCCACTGATGCTGGAACATTTTGTACTCACACTGGCCACAGTCCCCGCTAAAGTATGAAGAGCAGTAACCTGGCACCTTGTTTAAAAAGTTTGGAGACCCCTGGCTAATGTAATGACTTGTTCAACTTATTTACTAATGCTAGCTATTCATGCTTAGTGTAGCATGGATGGAGGAATATTCCATTGCCTGCTATTGTATTTAGACAGCTAATACACCTGAGACTGCATGAATACCCAAGCAGTTATTACATCTGATTGGAAGCAGTCACTGTCAGACCGACTATTTCTACTTGGCTTCTTCAGTCATTAAATCATCACATAATCTGTTCTCAGCTGCATGAGGGGCTTAGAGAGCGGGGACTGGAAAAGCAGCAGTACACTGATCTTCCCAGTGAATGGCTGTACAAGGGGGGCACGTCAGCAGAAGTCTTGGCCATTGGAGGACCTGCAGGCTGTTTCCCCAACACAGCCAGAAAACTGACCACGCTGGCAGGAATGTGCTTATTTGCCTAGCATGGTCAGTATGAAATAGGAGAGCAGAGGGACTGGCAGAATCACTAGGTATTTCACTCAAAGAAAGCAATACAAAGAACAGGATACATTTTAACACAAGTACCTTGTACAACAGGCACATATCAGAAATATGAAATGGGGTAACATGTTCTTTAAGGCTCTTTCACAATAGTGGTTGAGGGCCAGTAAAACCCCGCAGCTGACCTGCATTTTACTGCCCCTAACTGTTCCCCCTTTAGCTGCAGAGACAACGGATGGAGACCTACACGTGTTGCGACCACAAAGCAAATTATCACAGGAGTTACACCCTCTGTCCGAAAGAAGATCGCTCCTCAGAGTAAACTAGTCCTTCGTCTAGATGGAGGGAGTTGATTGACCATCTATCATTTAGCTTGCAGGACATCCACACGTATATAGCAAGTTTAAGTCAAATCATCATTCACATTCAAGGGAAATAATATAAAAATTTTAAAAAGCTGGATTTTTGCTAGCACATGACTTTGTATTCAAAGTGAACACAGCTTCCCCTTAGTCACTTTGATAAGTGAACAGTTTCTACTCCTTTGGTAAATCCACCCACTGTCTCCATGTGAAGTGGTGAGGAAGGTAAGCAAGACTTTATAAACGAAAATAATTTATGAAATCCTAGCCCTAAAGCATTGTGTTTATAGTATTCTCTGAAGGTCAGACGCCAAATGCATGTTGCATACAATAAAATAACAAGAAAATGGAGATAGAAAAGGGGAAAACAGAGCACATAGGATACAATATCTCATTTTCCACATGGCTTGAAAACACACTCCAGTATAGAAGGTCGAGAAAATGCATCTAGTTTGTCTTAATAGCTCATTGCTGTATTCAGTGAGAGGGAGCAACGTCAAAACTAACTCTGTGTACTTCAAAAACATTAGTTTTCATTTTTAAAGTTAAAACCGCAAGAAGATTACTTGGTCTCAGAAATAGCAGCACAGAGCCCAGACTGCAAAAATATGTGTATGCCATTTCAATTACTTAAAGGGTGTATTCACCCACCTAATATCAAGTAGGTTCCCCTTTTGCCATTACAACAGCCCTGACCCATCAAAGAATGGACTTCACTAGACCCTCTGAAGGTATGCTGTGGTATCTGGCACCAAGCCAACAGTAGCAGATCTTTTAAGTCCTGTAGGTTGTGAGCTGGGGCCTCCATGGATTAGACTTGTTTTTGCTGTATGTCCCACAGATGCTTGATTGGATTGAGATCTGATGAATTTGAAGGCCAAATCAACACCTTGAACTCTTTGTGTTCCTCAAACCATTCTTGAACCATTTCTGCAGTGTGGCAGGGCACATTAATCTGCTGGAAGAGGCCACTGCCATCAGGGAATACCATTTCCATGAAGGGATGTATTTTGTCAGCAACAGTTTCAGTAGGTGGTACGTGCCAAGTAACATCCACATGAATGGCAGGGCCAAGAGTTCCCATTAGAACATTGCCCAAAGCATCACACTACCTCCTAAGGGTTGCCTTCTTCCCATACTGCATCATGGCATCATCTCTTCCCAAGGTAAGCAATGCTCACGCACCTGACCATCCACATGATGTAAAAAAAAGCATGATCCATCGGTCCAGGCCACCTTCTTCCATTGCTCTGTGGTCCAGTTCTGATGGCCACTGCAGGTGCTTTTGGCTGTGGACAAGGGTCAGCATGGGCACCCTGACCGGTCTGTGGCTACACAGCCCCATACACAACAAACTGCAATGGCCATTTTTTCTGATTTCAACACATCAGCTTCAGAGACAACATGTTTACTTGCTGCCTAATATATGCCACTCACTTGAACAGCAACTGCATTTGATTGGATGTTGTTACTGATTGGCTGGAAATTTTCCACCTGGCTCCTTCAACAAACATTGACTGAAACATCTACTTTTGTTGAGCCAGGTGGTGCCAACAGGGCCACCCAGAGCTTGAATTTCAGCCGATTCAGCAGGAATCGGCCAAAGTTTGAGCTGTGTATGGCCAGCCTTACATAAACGGTCAGTGACTACATCTCCATATATAAAGACAAACGGCTGTGCACTGTGCCAGTTGTGCCATGTCCTGTACACTATACAATACAGATTGTCACTAAACAGTGCAAGTGATGGCTGAGCTGATGGTGAGAGCTTATTCCCCCCCTCGTCCCAAAAACTATATATCACTTTCTTTAAATGAGATATGTGCATTTCCAGCCTTGATGTACTGGCTCAGCTAGAGAGGAAGGCTGAAAGAAGCTTTACAGTGCTGAAGTTCACAGGCTGCCTAGGAGGGAGAAAGGGGATAATATCATGGGGATGAGATAAGACACTCTCCTTTTAAGTTTAACTCTTCCTCTCCATGCACACTGACTTATTTTTAAGCTCCTAGCAGCTACTTATGAGCGTTTTTTTCCGCCTCTAGAAGCAAATAGTGTTATCCTATGTGTCCATTCCCATTATTGTAGGCTTTTCAAGTTTCAGCTTCTAGAAGCAGAAAAAAAGCCTTTTTTTTTTCCTGTTTGGGAGTGTTTTGCCAGCAGAAAAAAAAACACTAAATGTTCCAAAACTCGCCTAAATGCTGGTTCCAGCATTTGTTTGTTTTTTTTTCTTAGTGAATAGCTGGTTTATAAGGAGTGGGCCGCCAAGACAGTCATAATGTCCTTAGCAACGGATAATTCATCAGCTGTCAGGGGAGTATAAACAAACGAACTGGCAATTAAAATTTGAGAAAAGAAACAGCATGAGGGTCCCCCAAAATCCATACCAGACCCTTATTCAGGTCCCGGTTGATGACATCACAAAGGGCAGGACACCAGTGGCCGCCGCTCCTTAAAAAAACACTTGTTCTCCCAAATACTTTTTTTTGCAAACACTCCTAAACACACAAAAGCGCATAATATTATTGTTTTTATCCAGAGTTTTTTGTACCAGTTTTTGAGCGGCTAGTATGCATGGAGCCTCTGTGTCTACCTGGCAGCAGAGTTTGTCCTGTCACCTCTCCTGCTTTTTTTTCTCTCACAATAATTTGTTGTCTGAGGCATAGTCTCAACAATAAATCTTAAAGCTGTCAGCTAATCAACCTCTAGCGGTTTTGATGTTAAGCACAGTGCTGAGAATAGAGAGCAAATGAGCATGTGCAGAGCGGTGTGAGACCGTGCATTACTGAATTTTATACAGTACAGGCACTTATTTTGAATGTTTTACATAGTTATACCTGCAAAAGGGGCCAACCTGAAGTGATCTAGTAGGACTTAATTTTCAGACTAAAGTTCCACTTTAAAGTGGGTGTAAACATCAGACATGAAATATGAACAATGCATATCCCTCTATAGTGTGTACTTGTCTCAGTTAAGAGCACTAAGTGTCATTTCTGTCTGTTGCTTTGTTCCTCTGCCTGATGGCATGAATCACTTCTGACGAGTTTTCCTGACACCAAGAGAAAAAAAAATGGTGACAGTGGAGGGACCTCCAGCAGATTGGCAGCCTCCGCTCTGTTTCTATAAGCTATATGACGGGGTGTGTCTCTTCCCTCCAATCAGCTCTTAGAGCTCTCCTCACTGAGCTCTGCAGAGTGGAATTTCAGCTGTCCGCCCACTTTTTTTCTGAACTTTGTTTATCTGAGGATAAGCTTTATAAGCTTTATAAATTCAGTACTTTGAATAAACGTAGAAAAGAGATAGCTGCAGATAACCAGGTATAACGTATGCAGGAGGATTTGTTTCATCTCTGTGTATCACTCGAGGCCAGTCACTTCATTGGGTATATGTAAGGGTTTACAACTACTAATGGATATGTATAGATTCCTTTTGGAGAATAAGAATATCGTGTCACTGCAATGTGCAAAGCTTGGCACCTCATTTAAAAGTCACAGCAATGCCACTTGTTACATTAACACTCACCATTTATTTTCTGTAATATATTTATCCCAAACCCGTCTGTACAATATACAGTATAAGGGTGCCACACACTTGGTTTAATGATTGCAGACAGCATTGTACAGGAGGTGTATACATGAAGACGTGTTCACATAGAAGAATGAAGAATGTACATTTCTAGGAGCATTTTGTTTAGTCGCACACATGGAGGAGGAGATACAAAGCCCATGTCCCTGCATTTAGCCACTGGTGGAGGTGGATGAGCCCTGCGTTTGGCTCCAGCTGGAAGCAGCTAGGAAATAAATGGGAGCGCAGTGTCTGAGCTGTAACTGCCATCCTGTGCTCGGCTCCCACAGCTGCTCCGGAGCCTAGAAACCAGCCAATAACAGGCGCCACACTTCCCACCATCCCCCATAGAGACAGAGCTGCCAGGCCTAGTTTTGTCTGCTTCAGCACTACACGTTCCTGCCCTCTCCTCCGTCTTCTCAGTCCCTGCTCCACCCCTTTAACAGCATGGCCCCCTCCACTTCTCTCTCATCCCCTTTTATATTTTCCATCCCCTTTCAACTCTCATCTCCTCATTTTAATTACACAGAACGAGCTGAGACTCATCCAGTTCTGTCAGAGGAAAAACACAACAACTCTGACGCTGGGGGAATGGAAAAAACTGAAAATCCCTCTCACACCGAGATACATACATACTATTCATAAATATATATACACACACACACATACAATAGCATACATACATACACACATATATACATACATACACACATATAAACACACACACACACTATACACACATATTCATTATATACACACATATAAACACACATTATACACACACTAATATATATATATATATATATATATATATATATATATATATATATATATATATATATATACACATATACGGCACCACCTGCCTGGAGTTTGCATGTTCTCCCTGTGCCTGCGTGGGTTTCCTCCGGGTACTCCGGTTTCCTCCCACACTCCAAGGACATGCTGGTAGGTTAATTGGATCTTGTCTAAATTGGCCCTAGTATGTATATGTGTGAATGTAAGTTAGGGACCTTAGATTGTATAAATATATATATATATATATATATATATATATATATATAAAGCGCTGCGTAAATTGATGGCGCTATATAAGTACCTGAAATAAATAAATAAATAAATAAATATATATATATATATATATATATATATATATATATATATAATGGACATCGCAGTATGGCATGTATGGGGCTGTGTAGATGTAAAACTGTCAGGGTGCCCATGCTGACAGCCAAAAGAGCCTACAATGGCCAAGTGAGCAGAACTGGACCACACAGCAAGGTGGTGGCCTGGTCCGATGAATTAAAAAATGCTTTGAGGAACACGAGTTGGAGGTGTTGACTTGGCCTCCGATTTCTCCAGATCTCAATCCAATACAGCATCTGTGGGATGTGCTGGAAAAACAAGTCCAATCCTAGGAGGTCCCAGCTCACAACTTTCAGGACTTAAAAGGATCCGCTACTGATGGCTTGATGCCAGATACCACAGCATAGCGTCAGAGGTCTAGTGGAGTCCATGCCTTAGTGAGTTATGGTGGGTGGTCATAAAGTTATGGCTGATCAGTGTGGTGTGTGTGAGTGTATATATATATATATATATATATATATATATATATATATATATATATATATACACATACACACACACATACATACACACACACGTGTATACATATAAACACACAAATAATAAAATACACACACCATACATACTATATACACTCACACATAAATCTATGTGTGTGTGTATAAATAGTATGTATGGTGTGTGTATTTTATTTGCGTGTTTCTATGTATACACACACAAATATATATATATATATATATATATATATATATATATTACATACACACACACACTGAGAGAATACTCATATATATATATATGTGTGTGTGTGTGTAAATCATGTAATATATATATTACACGATTTACATAGTTTGCATAGCACGTTACACTATAAAGGGTGGGGTACAATTACAATACAGTTCAGAGCAGAATATAAAACACACACACAAACGTCTATATACAAATTCGATTTTTTTTTCTTTCGTGTTACACAATTAGGTATGCGCAACATACACGCAGACTACACAAACACACATATATACATACACATGCGTATATAATGTCCACATACGTTTGCACAAAAAATAAATAAATTATATATATATATATATATATATATATATATATATATATATATATATAGCAGGGCCCTCGATCCCCTCATGTTTTGCATTGTATTGGTATTGTTCTGTCACATGTTCTCTGTAATGTACAGCGCTGAGCGAACTATTGGCGCTTTATAAATACTGTATAATAATAAGAATATATATATATATATATATATATATACATACATACATACATACACACACAAACCCCTACATACATATAGGATTTTTCCTTTAAAGTCACAGTGTTACATACGCACAGACGACGCCAAGTGTTTCTAGTCCTAATTGAAGAAAAACATACATTCAGGAAGTAATTACATTTGGAGTTTTGTTGGATTGCCTGCAATGTTTCCTAATATTCAGCACAAGGAGAGAAGGCGAGAGAGAGCAGGCGATGGGAAGGGGGCGACTGCCTGGTGAAAAGCAGGTCTCCAGGCAGCCATTTGCATTGGCCTCTTCCTTTATAGGGAGGGCATTTGCCCTTAGCACTGGGTCCTTCTTAGAATTTATATGGATTTTACAAAGGCACATCTGTGCGTGTTGAAGGGCCGGCTTGACGTGTTTTTCTTGCAGCAGCTGCAGTTTCTGAGGAAACGAGCCGGATTTTTTTTTTTCATCCACCCCCAACTCCCAGTAAGGCTGGGAGGATTTTTTGTTCCCCTGAGAGACAATTTGCGGGGGAGGGAAGAAAATAAAATGGAAACTATATTAAAATAAAGCGGATACACAGGAAACAAAAATTTAAATAAAAACAAAGACAAAAAGGGCAAACGTTCACTGGAAAGTTATAGATTACTTTTAGAAGAAAAAAAATCGTTCAAGTCCCAGACAATTTTTGTCCTATTTTGGCAGGCTCGGGGGAAGAGAGATGAGGCCTTTCAGTCAGGATTCACTTCTTTCAGTGCTCGGGACCATGCGCTACTGCAATACACTACAACCGGCTGTACATGTGCGCTGCCTTTATTTCTGAATGGCACTCCAACGCGGATCCTTAGGATCAACCAACGCACCTGCACTTCAGCGCACATGTGGAAATGTGTTGTATTGCTCGAAGGACTGAATGCACTGAAACTTGTTATGATCCTATTCAAAATGAATGGGCCGCCGTAATGTAATGATTTTCAATGCAAGGAGAAAATGTGTGCTAAATCACAGAGCAGAGTGAACTGGCCCCCGGGGATCTTCACTTATAAGAGCTGCGATTATTCAGGCCTTCCTTTTTTTCTGACTTTTTAATGAAGATTATTCTACTCTAAGGGCTCATTTACACTTGCGATTGAGGGCGTGGAAAAAACACATGGCTGAACTATTAATGTTTTTACATCTCTTGTATTTTCTGTGTAGATTGTATTCTGGAGCTACCATACTTGTAGAAAACCTGTGCTTAGAAAAACACACACATAAAAAGGATTGCCATATCACAGGGAAGACGATTTTATCTCAGGTCTTTTAGGAACACATGCGGCCATGAAGTTAGATGAGAAGCCATTTAATATTAAATTGCATTTGGTTCTTTACTGTTAGAGCGTTAAGACTGGGTCCATACTAATGCGGTGTGGGACACCGCATGTAATTCGCACAGGAATCACACCACTTTACTGTGTGAATGGCATGCAACTTCTGTGCAGTGCGATTTGAGCCATACAAAATGAATTGCATCACATCCGCACCCAAAAAGGCACAGGACCCTTTTAATAATCCGCATCTGAATCGCACTGCATGGGTGTTCTCACCATGCGATGCAATTTCTGCCCACTCGCATCGCGTTTTGCACTGTTTTGGGGTGTCGTCGATTTATCATGGACACCAGAATGCCATGCGATTGCAATGCAGTGCGGGAAACACACAGGATTTGCAGAGTATCCCGCACCGCATTAGTATGAACCCGGATGTGGCACTCCCTTCCACAGTTGGTGGTGAGTCAATTTAAAAAAACTATTTAGATGCGCATCTTAGAAAACACAACATACAGGGGTTTGGGAAATAGTAAATAAGTAATGCAATTTAAAACAAAAGACTTTAAAGTGCTCCCCTTCCAGCCGTGCTCACGCGCATGTCGGTTCCGCACACAAATGTAAATGGTGATCTGACCACACATGTGAGATATTACTGCAAACATCAGAGTGAGAGCAATAATTCTAGCACCAGACCTCCTGCGTAACTCTAAACTGGTTACCTGTAAAGATTTTTAAAGTGTTGCCTAGCGATAAGATAATGTACCATAGTTTGTCTACATTCCACAGGCGTGCAATTTTAAAGCATGACAGGTTAGGTATCTGTTTGCTCGGCATAATACCATATTTTATATTTGACCAAAAATTGGGTATCATATTATGTTCCACAAAATTCATTAAATTGTATTTTTTCCTGAAAATCTAATAAATATCGAGTGACTTAAAACAAATTGCAACAACCACCATTTTATTCTGCAGGGCCTCTACTTAAAAAATGTATAATTTTGAGGGGTTTAATTTTCTATTAAAAAAATCCTGATTTTTACATGTGAGAACTGTCAGAATTGGTCCGGTTTTGAAGCGGTTAAAACATTAACCCTAGATTATTGCTTGGGGTTCAATGCTCAGACTGTCCAGTAGAATGGATGCTGAAACAGTGCAAAATGAGAGGAGGTTTTCTGACTGCCGCACACCTCCATCAAGGCCATGTCCCCAGTGCGTTTCACCCTAACTGGTCTGATCATGGAGGTCCATGATTAAGCCCCGGGTGTGTGGTGAAATGCGTTGGCAGCATGGACTGAGCTGAGGCTGCTTTTACCTGTCTACTACATGGCCAAGTGAGTGTGGCAGTCGGGAAACCTCCTCTCAGTGTTGTGGTGTTCACATACGTACGCAGATTAAACAATGGCATGCCAAGTCAAGTGCCCTTAACCACTTGCCCTCCAGAGAATTTACCCCCTTCCTAAATAGGCCATTTTTTTAGATATTGCGTTACTTTAACTGACAATTCCACGGTCATGCAACGCTGAACCCAAATTAAATTTAAGTCCTTTTTTTCCCCACAAATAGAGCATTCTTTCTGTGGTATTTGATCACCTGTGCAGTTTTAATTTTTTTTGCACTATAAACAAAAAAAGACCGACAATTTTGAAAAAAACAAACATTTTTTACTTTTTTGCTATTAAACATATCCAGTAAAAATAAAAAAAAATAAAATAAAATTTTGTCATAAATTTAGGCCAAAATGTATTCTGCTACATGTCTTTGCTAAACAAAATCCCAATACATGTAAATTAATTGGTTTACGTGAAATGTATAGTGTTTACAAATGGTGGTATAGATACTGGAATTTTATTTTACTAGTAACGGCGGCAATCAGCGACTTATAGCTGGACTGCGGCCGGCATTCTGACACTAGGGGGAACTGACTTGGTGTCACTGACATCCCCAGTGACACCAATACAGTGATCAGTGCTAATAAAAAGCACTGACACTGTACTAATGGCACTGGGAAGGAATAGGTTAACATCTGGGGCGTTCAAAGGGTTAACTGTGTGCTATTTCACTATGTTGACTGTGTGTGTGCGCTTCACTGTAAGCACACTGCTTTGTATGGCTGTGCTATGCAGAGCCATACAAAGTAGTGTGCAGGAGGTGACAGGGGAGAGATCTGTGTTTATACACAAGTCTCTCCCCCGTCAGAGATACTCAGATACTAGTAATCACTGGCCGGAACCCGGTGATTAACAGCCGAGGCCATGCACACCCCCTACGCGGAACTGCAAAATCACATATATATATGTGATTTTGTGCACCCGTGCCACCCTGTAGAAATATTTCTGCTGCAGGGCAGCGCGGAACCAGTTAAAATATTTCTTATATGTATTATTATTATACAGTATTTATAAAGCGCCAATAGTTCGCTCAGCGCTGTACATTACAATGTATTGCTAATTTATTACACAAATGAAATTCCTTAACAGTTTTGACTAACTCCAACTATAAGGCAGATTTAGGACAATTCAAAGTGACCGCGTAAGGGATGCAAAGTTCTCAGATTGCTGCTTGGCTTACACTTACAGGATTATTGACGCAGTGCGATCAATTTTATAAGGGCTGATTATAAGAAGAGTATTTTTTTTGCTATTCCACAGAGCAACACCACAACTCAATACACTTTGTAAAACTTTTAAGTGGGTCACAACTGGGAGGCAGTCTTTGCCGTTTCAGCCTATTTTTTCAACTAATGCATGTAATAGATTTTTTTTATTAAAAAAATAAAAGTGTAACTCAAGCAGAGATGTTTGCAGGAGATAATTAAATCTTTGCTGTATCAGCTAAAAAAATAATTTTAACAATGCTAGTATTAGGAAAAAGAATCATGTCAGTCAAGAAGTCACTTCATGTACTTTTAAAGAGAATGATGGTGAATATTTATTGAAGCAGTTCATTTTGCACTAAGCCAAGTGAACCTGTTTTCACTTTCAATACCCAACCATTGGCAGCAAACCTTATATATATATATATATATATATATATATATATATATATATATATATATATATATTTTATTATTATTATTATACAGGATTTATATAGTGCCGACAGTTTGCTCAGCGCTTTACATTATGGTGGGAGACAATACAGTAACAATACAGTTCAATACAAGAGGGATTTGAGGGCCCTGCTCCTTGGAGCTTACAATCTAGGAGGGAGGGGATAGTGGTACAAAAGGTAATAACTGTGGGGGATAGAGTGGTTGGAAGAGTAGAGGATTCCATTATTAGCTGAGGGCAGGGTAGGCTTCCCTAAAGAGATAGGTTTTCAGAGTGCACTTAAAAGTGAGCAGAGTAGGCGATAGTCTGATAGATTGGGGTAGGGAGTTCCAGAGGATGGCGGCAGCCCTGGAGAAGTCCTGGAGACGAGCATGGGAGGAGGAGACAAGGGAGCTAGAGAGTAGGAGGTCTTGCGAGGAGCGGAGAGTTCGGTTTGAGTGATATTTAGAGACAAGATCAGTGATGTAATTTGGGGCAGTGTTATGAACGGCATTATACGTCAGTTTTGAATTTTATCCGATGGGCAAATGGAAGCCATTGGAGGGATTGGCAGAGAGGGGTAGCAGATACAGAACGGTTAGTAAGGTGGATGAGTCTGGCAGCAGCATTCATGATAGATTGAAGTGGGGACAGCCTGCGAGATAGGCCAATGAGGAGGGAGTTACATTAGTCGAGGCGTGATATAACAAGGGAGTGAATGAGTTGCTTAGTGGTTTCCGAGGTTAGGAACGGTCTTATCTTGGAGATGTTGTAGAGGTAAAGTCTACACGAGTTTGTCAGCGATTGGACCTGGGGCTGAAAGGACAGATTGGAGTCTAGGATTACGCCTAGTACCCTGGCATGAGGGGTGGGACTGATGATAATGTTATTGATCTTGATGGAGAAGTCGGGAGGGGGCATGGGCTGGGGGGAATACTAAGAGCTCAGTTTTGGAAAGATTGAGATATATATATGATTTACTTCCACACACAAGTGGATAATTGAAATTAACACAAATTTTCTGTAACGCCTGCATATTACAGGGGCCATCTCCCTTCATCTCCAGCCTTGAGACACAGCCCCATAGATGTCGATGCATCTGTGGACGGGGGAAGATGGGTTGGTTTAGGTCGGGGTAAAAAGGATTTATCAAAAGCTGGCTGTACATTATACTATTTTCGTATTAAATTTCCTTTAGATTTACCTTCACCTATTTAGTGCAAGCGCCTGCCTGATAGCAAACAAATTGAAAAAATTTAGGTTTGACCTCGTATTATATGGTATTAGTAGATTGTACAAGAAAAAAATGTTATAATGTATGGCCAGCCTTTAACATTCTCAAGTGTTTTTTGTACTTAAAGAAAAAGACACACAAATGTAGGATTCATTTAAAAGTTATACAGTGTAAGAAACTATTTAAAAAAATGATTTGAAACAAAAAAATAAATGTTAAAAACCTAAATAAACTCAACATTCAAGCTTCATCTTTCTTAAATATTGAAAAAGTGGTTCTGTGAGCCAAAACCCCAGCTTAAAGAAGAACTCTGGGATAGGCAAAAAAATCACCCATTAACACACCACTCTACACAAAACACTGTACAGTTAATACGATTTTGAAAATCCTTACCAATGAGGAGAAAAGTCTAATTGAATTTTCATGACCTCATCTCTGTAATTCAAAAGATAACAGCATCTGCTCTGCCAAGGAGAAGGTATACCAACAGAGATTACATAATTTCCTCTCCTCTCTCTCTGCAGTAAAAGGAAACTACGGTTCCCATTAACCACAGAGAAATATAATGAATGTGAGTGGGTACACTAGGCTACACATGTTGAATGTGTCTAAGCGTTTTGGTCCGCCAACCACTGCAAGTGGGGCTGAATTACAAGACTGCTTCCTGGACAAGTACATGTAAAGAAGTGTTTGCCTGGAGTTCTGCTTTAAATATTTTGTTTTAAAAATGGGAAACTCTTGTACCAATAAGGCAATGACCACTTTGACTTATTGTACTAGGTTCTCAGTAGGTAACTTGGTAGTGTTCCTCTTTTACATATCTGGTTCTCCAGAAACTGTTTTAGAGTAAACACACTTTCTTTGAGATTATTCATATACTTTATAGTATGTAGTCAGTTGAGATGCAAAGCATGCAAGCAGGGTTGCACGTAAAAAAAAGAAACAAGACAAAACGGAACAAATGTTTGTAACCTCAGTCCATCAGTCATTTGAAGAACATTAAAGAGAACCAGTCTCCAAAGGGCATTTGTAATAGTAAGTCTTTACTCTTGCATTTTTATAAAAGTGTAGCCTTGCATCTCAGGGCTTAATGTACTTTTTATTTTCTTGTATTTTCTTCTTGTCAAAGCAGAAGCAAAAGGTATAAATGTCAGGCAGAGTAGAAGGTCATCCCATTTCCTCCCTGAGCTCAGTGCTGATAACAAGCACTCAAAAATTGTCATGAAAATAGTACCTGAAAGAAAACTAAAAGCTTTATTCCGTGACAGTCTTACCTTCCTCAAGAAGTACAAAGAATGTGTTAATTATCAGATATGAGCTTAGACAGTCTCCTTGGGGGCCTTACAGCCTGCCACTGGATTGATACTTTTGTTGTGACAAGGAGAAAATACAACTGAAAATCAGCACACACAGCTATCCCTGAGGAGTAAGGCTGCACTATTCTAACTTAATTATATCTTAAGGTTTAGAAAAAAAAAATGTAAAGAAAATGAAGATTAGTAACTAGGACATTGTGGCCTGCAGGTGAAACCACACTGCATTGTGGAGGACCGAGTGTACGCTATACCCGCAAGTCAGCTGGATCCTTTAGCTGTTGTAACTAAAATACTAAAACAGAATTAATACTGTAAAGTGTTTTGAGACTAGTTAAATATTGCACATGGAAGGAGTGAAAAGGAAGTTTTTATGTTGCATTCCCTGAGGTAGACATTGTCAGCAGAAGGTTAGTCAGAAATGCTTTTCATCCCTAAGTATTTCATTACTGTTGAAAAGAGTGCGATTTCTGGAGAGCTTAATGGCTTTTAAACCATTATTTTGCTGCCTGTCACTTTGTGCTATGCAAAATATTTGCCTCTACTTCCTTCCTTCCCCTCTTGTCCTACATATATCAAGAAGCTGCCAGGATACTAACAGCTTCTTTTTGCTATGACATCTCCTTCAAAACTATCCATGAACTATTACAGATCCAAACATAAATCAAGCAGTACTGAGCCACAAACTTGTACTATGGACATTATGATTTTTTTGCTTATGTCAGCAGCTCTGAAAAGATTATAGTACCCCACATCGGGGATTCACTGATATTCAGACCAGAAAATACCTACAGGCATTGGGAGTAATAAAGCACTCCATGGATATCGGTTTATGTTACCATCAATCACAAATTTGAGCAAAGGCTAACAATTTCAGATTTAGCAGTAACCGAATTTAAGGGACATGTAATAAAGTAAACCCACAAAAGCACAAAACAGCAAAAGGCATGTTCTCGACGAGTTCCAGTCCCTATTCTATTTTGTTCTGTAGTGATGGAGCGGCTGGCTGGAAGAACCACAGTACCCGGCAATAGACATGCTGACATATCCAGAAGTCTTGAATAGCAGCAGGGCTTGGAGCTCTACAAAACCTTGAGGATTCCATTCACTCCTTGCTGGAGAGGTATGTATAACATATTTTCTTTGCAGGAGGTTTAATTTATTTTTTAGTGGCAAAACGGTTTCAAGTAAACCTAGCATAAGAGGAACATTCTGAAAGTACTAGTTACATGGTAGTCAAGCGGAGTCATCTTTCTTCAATATTTCAAATCAGTGACCTGGTACAAAAATATATATTTACCCACTCCTATTTCCATGGTGGATCCATTAGAAGTTTTCCTCGCCCCCTTCCCTGCCTGCAACCTCCTGGGACACGCCACAGGTCCCAGATGGCTGCGGGACCATTCAAAAAGTGCAACGCTGCTCGTGCATGTACAAGTGGTGCAGCTGGCTGTGAAACTGCAAAAAGTCACAGCCGGCTTCCCACAGCTAACATGCCAATGCTGGGAACCAAAAGACTGGTGAAGAACTGGCTCAGGTGAGGACAGCGCTGGACCCTTGAACAGGTGAGTGTCTGCTTGTAGAAGCCAACCGCTACAGCTTTTGTAGCTTCTGACTCTTAATTTACGGAACCCTGGCTGAAACTCCTCTTTAAGAAAAGAGGTTCCCTCACTTGTAAAGGGGCAGGGGCCTCTCTGGGTGGTAACCCAAATATACTCAATAGTACCCTTCCAGGATTGCTGGAATGTTCATATATGTGACACTTGGTACAAAAACAAAATCCACTTGCTGAATCTTTGGTGCAGTATCCAAGAACACGCCTTCGGAGGGGATGAATGGTAACGCTTGTAAAACATGTGTAAAATGTATTTAAACTGCACATAAAATTATCATTCATAAAACAGAGATGCAAAAGTACCATTAGTTTCCAACGTCAAAGGCAGCAAATGAAGACATCAGTCTACACTGCAGACATCTCTTAGACCCTTGATGTCTCATTCTATTTCCACATGAGTGCTTTGTTGGTGTGGGGGTGGAGAAAGACCCATGCGGCTTACAAGTACAGAGTGACAATCATTCTTTTGGAAGTGGTCAGAGGATCATTTAATCACTAAATGGTCACCTTAGACATAAAGCTTTCTTAGAGGAACCATGAAAACCACACAAAAGGGGCATTATCTGCTACATTGTGTTTGTAGGGAATTCAATTAATAAATAAATGAAATAAAGATACACAAGTAAAAAAAAAAACATTGCATATTTTAACTGTATGTGGTTCCTTCCTTTAAATTTCATAACACATTATTTACATTTTGTCTGCATATTATTATACCAAGTTATTTATATGTGTATTTGTATGAGTATTGAGGGATTTGATACTATGAGGTTGATTTACTAAAGGAGAAAAGAACATCTTATCTCAGTAAATTGTAGCTGTGTTCCTGAATACACAGTCATGCGCAAATGTAATAAACAAACAGGAATTTCTTTGCACAAGATCGCATAAGGAAAGTGAATCTTTATTTCATTTATTGTGTGAAAACCTTTTCGGTAAACCAGCCCCAGTGTTGTGATTCTATAGCATCCCTGCTTAATATATAGTTTTAGAGTCTTCCATCCCAAAGCACATTGTCCCCATGTTGCGGGTGGGGGGCTTATCAGGATCGGGAAGCCCCCTTTAACAAGATGCCTGCCCCCCACACGTGAATGAGTGTGCGATGCTTGGAACAGCTACCCATTCAACAAAAAAAAAGTGTAGTGTAAAAAAAAGACAAGAGACAGTCTTTGATTAAAAATAAAAAAAAATGCCCCCCAAAGTAGATCCAATGTCAAACACGATGCCCACCACTGACCCGAAAAAGGGAAAAAAAAAAAAATCAGTTTTTCCCTTGATACCGGCTCTTGCCATCTGACAGCTGTGCCACGATGACAGTTCTTAAATAGGGTGGTGACATCACAAGGCGATGGGATCACCCCCACCCCCTTGTGACATCATGCCCTGTGATTGGCCAAAGCATTGCACCTGACCTGTAGTCAGGTGCAATGCTTTGGCCAATCTCAAAGCTCTGACACGGTGCAGTGCATTGTGGGGTGCGGCAGCTGTTCAATGAACACATGAAAGGCCCATGTTCGATGCGAACTTACATTAGGCTTGAACATGCAGCCCATCATTACTCTGCAGCATGCAACTAGATAACTGGGAATGGGCTGACAAAAGCCCAGGCACCAGGATACAATTTCTAGTCGCCAAGGCAACCCAGCACCTGGGATTTGTCGAGCCCTGCGTTTTATTTATATATATATATATATATATATATATATATACACACACACACAACTATATATATATATATATATATATATATATATACATACATATATACACACACACTCATATATAATATATATATATATATATATATATATATACACACACACATATATATACATACATATATATATACATACACACTGTATAATATACACACATACACTGCATACATGTTTGTAAGTTGTAAAACTGGTGGGCTTTATCCCTTGGTTTTATATGCAGTACAGCTGAGGTTTAAAACTTTGATTCTAATAGCTAATGTTAAACACAAAAATAGCCTTTTGTTGGAAGTCTTCCATTTGACCCTATTTTTCCCAGCATTTGTTAAAAAGGAGGTGCAAAATGACCCCGTTTAACATTTTCGGGGATGCAAAGCCATTACACTAGCTAAATGTTCGGAAAACATATAATTTAGCAGGCAGCATTCGTCAGAGTTCACGCTCTTTCCTGGCATGCATTTAAGGATCCCGAGCCTGTGACATTTCAATGCAAAGCAGGCTGCCTGGGAAGTAGACTAACGCTAATCAATAGATCTGACTCAGTGAAAAAGCCTTACACTGATAAAAGAAGGCATCAAACATGAAGACACATCATTACCACGTCTTGCAGCTGTCTATCATTTAAACAGAGGTGCAAAGCCCCATTCCTTAAGTATCACTTTTTAGTCTGCTTCCTCTGAAATACTGTTTCAAAAGTGGTCTCTTTGTGCCAGCAACGGCTATTTAACTAAAAGGGGTTGGGTCCCGTTTTCATTTTTTTATTGTACGAAAACGCTGCTATTAGTTCTCAAGTACTTTCACAATGAGATATTCAGACACTTCTTTAAAGTCAGACAATTCAGAAGCTGCAGCAAGAGAAAAAAATTGCAGCTTTATAAACCAAGTAAGCTTTCAAAAGTGCTTCCTTTCTAGTACAGTACTAATGCTTAGTGCTATATAGTATATATTGGAATGTCTTGCAAGATACGTATATGTGTACTTTCTTCACTATATTGTTATAATTACAAAGATTTTTATTCTTGAGCTACATCTGAAAAATCCATACTGATAGTCTGTTAAAGCGGAACTTTACCGATAACAACCAGATAAAAAATAATATTCCTTATTAAGGAACACACATGCCACATTAATAATTGTGCTACCAAAATTAGTGTGTGCTGTAAATTGCCTCCAGCACGCCAGCATTATCCATGCTGCTTCTTGCCGGAGGCTGCCATTTTGCTGAAGCTCAGAGCCCCTGAGCAGCAGTAAATATTTAGACTGGCAGCAGATCAGCCTCTACATATTTGGTATGGTGCCGAAAAAGAGAGAGCAACTGAGCATGTGCAGAGCAAGTTGAGGCAGCGTGTTACTGAATTTTAAACAGTATAGGCACTTATTTTTAATGTTTTACATAGCTATACCTGCAAAAGGAGCCAGCCTGAAGTGATATAGCAGGAGTTAATTTTCTGACTTAATTATGACATCTAAGGAGCAGGGGCGGACTGACAACTCATGGGGCCCCCGGGCAATAGGGGATTATGGGACCCCTGTGTCCTTGCCCAAACTCAAAAAAGCATATGAAAACGGTACCAGGGGCATCTCATGGGGCCCCCTACTAACTCCGAGTTTCCAAATGGTCAGTCCGCTCCTGCTAAGAAGCGTTCAATATTCTACATCTAAGGAGCATTCAATATTCTTAGGCATAATTATAGAGGTTAGGTATGTACAGACACATTCACCAAACATGTAAGCTTAAGTGTCAATGCTACAGTGGGTGAATGCCAGGAGTCAGGTAGGTGAGTGTGCATCAAACGGCAAATGTGGATTTATGCAAGCGTTTCATTTTGTATCATATACTGTAGCTGCATTTCCAGCAGCATAATTCAAGTTAGATGTTGGTAGATCTTCTTGGATTTGGTGAATGGTTTGCCATAAAACAGAATACGTCCATTATAAGTTTGGAAGGGGTTTGTCAGTGATTTGTCAGTGAATGCAGGGCGAGGCTTGAGTCAACCCCCTATAATTATGGCCTGCTATTTAACACTACTTTGTAAGGACACACCATAACATTGACAGAAAAATACTTTTTTTACTATAATTATTTTGATAAGGTTAAGATCTTATAAACAGGCTGGCCATAGACAATGGAGGGTACTTGGGTGTGCAGACATGATCTAATTGCCCCCAGAGGACTTTATATTCCCACGGCTCCATAATCCGGAACAGTCATATTATTCAACTGATCGTCTTTGTTCTATAGAACAGGGGATGTTGCTCTGCAGCCACCTCTAGAACCAGGGAAATACAACAATTGGATAAATTTTTAGGTCTAACCTATTTCTCCAGACAATCAACATGTGTCTTTAGACTGTCACCAGATCTGGCTATTTGAGCCAGATGGGGACATGTCTGTCATCTAATGTCTATAGATGGCTACCTTGAAGGGGTTGTACAAGTAAACAAGATCAGACAAGAGCTTTTCATAACAAAAAAAAAAAAAAAAAACACCTTTAAGCAAAACTTTTTTTAATTTGGATAAAGTCATTTAAAACTCTTTAAGTTTTTTTCTCTGTCTGTGCACTATTGGGGAGATAACCTTTCACTTCCATCCCAATGACACAACAAATATGAGGAGAGCTTCAAACTTAGACAGAATTTCCCTTTTTGACCATTGTCAGTGAACACGTATCTTCAGTGGAAAATGTCTCCTCAACTGCCTGCTCTGGTGACAACTACAATTTTTGAGTTTTTATCATCTACTACTCCCTATGACATTGGTCAAAAGGATAAATAAAAAAGGTTCATCTCCTCAGCTAGGATACAGATACTATCTGGCACAAGTTCAAACTGATCACCACCCTATCCAAAACTAAAAGAAAACTACATATACATACTTTAAAAAGAGAAGTATGGCCAAAGTCATAGTTTGTTTTGGTCATACTTCTCCTGTGGGACATAGGAGTGCCCGCTGTCAGCTGATGTCACAGAGCTGCTCCAGGCTCTGGATTGGCATCTGGCTCAGCCTCTCAGCATGATGCAAATAGCCTGAGCCAACCACTCCTGCCACCTCCACAGCCCAGCACTTCAGTGAGCGCTGGAGGGGCAGAGAAGAGAGCGGTGACTGACAGTCACCGCTCTCTGCTCAAAGTGGACTTAGAACTGAGAGATCAGTGGTTAAGTGATCACTCAGCAATTGGGCATACAGCTGGCCAGGGACTGATGCTGCAACAGGGACGCAATTTTTTGTTTTGGATTCTCACACTTCTCCATTAAGTACATTCTTTTATAGTTTGTAGATTTATACTTCTATATACGAGAATAGTGCGTATTAACACTTACCAAGTCAGAAAATCATCAAAGGGGTTAAAAGAAGCAAGATGAAAATTAAAAGAAAGTAACAACGTTTATAAAAGTTTTCTTGCTAACGATTAGAAAGGTGCTGCCTTTGCAGCCAATAAAGTATAGAAAGTCTATACCTTTAACCAACATGCTTGCTCCAGATCAGTAACTCATTGGTATTGAAGTTAACATCAGGAAAGCATCCTGTAGTTTATAAAACCTGAAACGAATGACAGCTTTCATATTTCTGTCCTCATAGGTTTCTTTAATTACAGAGGTAATCCAGTATTTAAGCTATACAATTGAATATATTTGAATATTGGGATGTTATTGTGTTGCTGCAGCTCTTCAATTCAATATACAGGTGAAACTCAAAAAATTAGAATATCGTGCAAAAGTTTGTTTATTTCAGTAATGCAACTTAAAAGGTGAAACTAATATATGAGATAGACTCATTACATGCAAAGCAAGATAGTTCAAGCCGTGATTTGTCATAATTGTGATGATTATGGCTTACAGCTCATGAAAACCCCAAATCCACAATCTCAAAAAATTAGAATATTGTGAAAAGGTGCAATATTCTAGGCTCAAAGTGTCCCACTCTAATCAGCTAATTAAGCCATAACACCTGCAAAGGGTTCCTGAGCCTTTAAATGGTGTCTCAGTCTGGTTCAGTAGGAATCACAATCATGGGAATGACTGCTGACCTGACAGTTGTGCAGAAAACCATCATTGACACCCTCCATAAGGAGGGAAATCCTCAAAAGGTAATTGCAAAAGAAGTTGGATGTTCCCAAAGTGCTGTATCAAAGCACATTAATAGAAAGTTATGTGGAAGGGAAAGTGTGGAAGAAAAAGGTGCACAAGCAGCAGGGATGACCGCAGCCTGGAGAAGATTGTCAGGAAAAGTGTTGGGGACTTTCACAAGGAGTGGACTGAGGCTGGAGTCAGTGCATCAAGAGCCACCACACACAGACGGATTCTGGACATCGGCTTCAAATGTCGTATTCCTCTTGTCAAGCAGCTCCTGAACAACAAACAACGTCAGAAGCGTCTTACCTGGGCTAAAGAAAAACAAACCTGGTCTGTTGCTCAGTGGTCCAAAGTCCTCTTTTCTGATGAGAGCAACTTTTGCATCTCATTTGGAAACCAAGGACCCAGAGCATGGAGGAAGAATGGAGAAGCACACACTGCAAGATGCTTGAAGTCCAGTGTGAAGTTTCTGGGGAGCCATGTCATCTGCTGGTGTTGGTCCACTGTGCTTCATTAAGTCCAGGGTCAACGCAGCCATCTACCAGGAGATTTTGGAGCACTTCATGCTTCCTTCCACAGACTAGCTTTATGGGGATGCTGACTTCATTTTCCAGCAGGACTTGGCACCTGCCCACACTGCCAAAAGCACCAAAACCTGGTTCAATGAAAGATGAGAGACATGAGACCGAACAATGCAGAAGAGCTGAAGGCCGCTATTGAAGCATCCTGGTCTTCCATAACACCTCAGCAGTGCCACAGGCTGATAGCTTCCATGCCACGCCACATTGAGGCAGTAATTGCTGCAAAGGGGGCCCAAACCAAATACTGAGTACATATGCATGCTTATACTTTTCAGAGGTCCGATATTGTTCTATGTACAATCCTTGTTTTATTGATTGCGTGTAATATTCAAATTTTCTGAGATTGTGGATTTGGGGTTTTCATGAGCTGTAAGCCATAATCATCACAAGTATGACAAATCACGGCTTGAACTATCTTGCTTTGCATGTAATGAGTCTATCTCATATATTAGTTTCACCTTTTAAGTTGCATTACTGAAATAAATTAACTTTTTCACCTGTATTTCATCTGAACTTAAGAGATTTCAAAGAAGATAAAGAAGTAATTGGGTGTCCAAATGGAAAATGATGCATCATTGTTGTGCCTTTGGGGGACAAAGGGTTAAATAAAACCTCACTAGTGGAAGATGGAGGATGTTAACTTGATGATACATATAATTAACGCTATCTCACGCTTTAAGTGTATAACGTAAGGAGGCTAAGATAATCAGCTATGGCAAAGGATGGATTCAGGTGTATTCAATGCACTTACTGTACATCTACCAGTTTGGGTAGCAGTGTGGAATTACTGGGAAGATGAATGATTGTCCCTTTTGTTTTGCTTGCTAGTCTCATATTGATAATGAAAAGGTACCTAAAGTTACGAAAATTTTCGTAAGACAGAATAAAAATTCAGATGTGATGTTGTGTATTATAATGTACTTGTATTGTGTTTTTGGATGAAAACTGTACTGATTAAATGAAAATTGTATGATCTGGAATTATACAAGGAAAATTTTCTTGCTTAACTTCAAATAATGTTAGACGAAAGCTGTGTACTAACAATCAGATTATCATACGATTGCTGCGAAAATTGTATTTTTTGTATGATTTTCTGATCATGTGTGCTAGACTTTAGTAAGAAGGCAGGTTGTGTTATCTGATGCACTTAAAGTAAAGGACAACACATTATCTTGCAGAAGACAAACGACATGAGATGGAACAAGGGTAGGTAATGCTCTAGGTAATATATAGGAGTTTAGTTACAAGTGATATTTTGACCAAAGACATATACCCAATCCATGAATTGTCATGGTTTTCTAGGATTTGAAGAATATAAATCAGCGAATGGTTTGGGGTTGGGAGAGAGAGTCAGAGTATTATACCTTATGGTAATATAACCTCCAAGGTTAAAACAGATGTGTGCTAGATGAAAACAGAAAAAACAAATATTTTAGCATAATTTGTCATTATTACCGGACAGCCCATATATATGGGAAATTAAGGTAAACCGGTCACAATTAAGCCTCATGCACATGGAGCGTTGAGCCCCAATGCAGGAGACTCTGGCATTTAGGTGTGGGCAGAAGGCACAGGTCCACCATCCAGACTCACTACTGGTAGCCTGTAAAAGTCTATGAAAGGCTAAAAGTTGCTGCAGCTGTACAGCGATACTATTGTATCAGGGACAAAAGCTCATAACTCAAGCAGTCTTTGTTCCCAACATTTCTCCCTGGACACATACTGCCCTAAACATCAGTACCACTCAATGCACTGTCCAGACTCATTCAACTGAAGGAGGATTTAGCCTCTGGGGCTGGATGGTGTGTCTGTGCTTTCCACCTGCACCTGAATGCCAGAGTCTCATGCACTGGGCTAAATGCCAAGTATGCATGAGGCCATAAACTGAGCATATAATACCTGCTACAAATAATCCACAGATCCTGAGATACAGTCCACTAAAGTCAAAAAGAACATATTGACTTTCCCTGTAAGGTCTAATGCACACTGGGAGTTTGACCAACTCTTCTGAACACCTTTACTTCTGGCAGGAGAAAAGCAACACAAAAAATGCGCCTAAAGCCACATTTTTGTAATGTGTTTAGGTGCATCAAGCATTTAGGAGTATTTTCATTCCATTGGCCAGAATATTAATTTATTCTGACCATTGAAATGAACACTCAATCGATAAACATGCTTAGGCTTTAGGTTCTTTCCTGAATTTGCAAGCAATTTTTTTTTCTGCCTCTAAACGTCTGTAAACACCTATGTGTAGGGGTAGATTTAGTAAATCTGGTGCACTCAGAATCTGACGCAGCTGTGCATGGTATCCAATTTGCTTCTAACGTCAGCTGAACTTTGGCAATAAAACCTGGAAGCGGATTGGTTTCTATTCAGAGCTGCCCCAGTTTTTGCACTCTCCAGTTTTAGTAAATTACCCCCACAGGCTAAAATAGAGGAGTGTGTAGAGGAAGAAACAAAGTCAAATGCCCTTAAAATCAGTGTTTTTGACTCTGCATGAGGCCTAAAATTTGAGATTAGCGTAGTTCCCTCCATCTTCCTAGTTGGTCTTTTAATGTTAAGGGTAGCCCTACTGACTGATAGGAGTCATCAGATTTTGTGAAACAGGAGACATATCCAAGATCTTCTTTGCACAGGGCCTTATATTGTTTTTTTTTTTTTTTTTTTTTTAGCAACATAGTCACTTTAACTTCAATGTTAAGTTCCAAAATTGGTCTAGAGTTTCAAAATTTCCTGGATGCCCTTTAGAAAGCATCATCATTATGGAGACCAATCATTAACAGGAATGAAGATGGGAGTCTGATTTTAGAGCACTGAATAAATGTGGACCAATCCAGTCAGAAAATTCAAAATAAGGAACCAAACAGCCACCAGAGTCAGTGTACTTTGACAATTTTATAGCAGATTAGGGAGAGCAGAGTGCGGTAATGGGATTAGAATTTAGACAGAAAGAAAAGTTAATTTAAATTTCTGTATAAACAGAGACAAATAAGAGAAAATAACATATGTCACTCTACTTGGAAAGGTAGGATTGAAGCATTGTAAGAATAGTTTTGCTTAGTGCGGGAAATGAAAACTTATACAATAGAACTATTAACTCTAGAAAAAAAAAGAGGGTGAAAGGCAGCAGAATGCAACACCAACTGTTTATAGACATTATCTACAACAAAATACAAGGTATTAGAATACTTTAGGCTCAATTCATAAAGATTTGCACAAGAATAAGGATCTTTACTTTTGGTCATGTGTCTGTAATTTCAGATCTCATTTTTATGAGTTTTTTTGTAAGAGTTTTTTCTGAGGGAAGGTTTTCAGCTCTGTTAAAATCCCATTATTCTCCTTTTAGTTTATACTATACACATTGTTGGGATGAGGAGCTGAGTTAGTCAACTTGACCCATTGTTACTTTGTAAACCACTATTATAAAAGGGAACATTTACATCTGTAGAAGTAGAATCTAAACAGTCAAGAATCAAAATAAAAAATGTTTAATATCCACTATAAAACTCATGTTCTATACCAGTGGTCCCCAAAGTGAGGCTGGCAGGCTGGATGCAGCCCTTTGCTTGCCTTCATCTGGCCCCTGGGGCACTATTCCTCCCACTGACAACACTGATAAGGCATCAATGATGGGGCACTATTTTTCCTAATGACACCAACAACGGGGCACTATTCCTTCCTCTGACAACAATTGGGCACCAATTCCCCTCCTACTGGCCACAGTCCAGTCCTCCTAAAATTTTTAAGAACAGTAAACTGGCCCTTTGTTTGGAAAGTTTGGAGACCCCGTTCTACACTATAGCTTGGTTTTAGCAGCAATAGCTTTAAAGTAATTGAAAAGCATGTGCCAGAAAAACTGGATTTGAGGGACACAGGATTCAGGAATTTCGGTGGGGAGGCATAGAGGGCCTGTTAGCATTTTGTCTGCGGTATTGCCCAACCTTCAGTTGAACTGCTTCTGGTTATCTTATACAGCTCTGAATCCTGCATCTTTCAAGGAATAAAAAACAATATAGGATTTTTGATCTCACCATAAAATCCTTTTCTTGAAGTTTGAGGGACACAAGATGCACAAAAATAGTGGCCCTGTTAGTGTTTTGTTGCCCACCTCTCAGTTGGATTGCTTTTGGAAGTCTCCTATGTCTCTGAATCCTTGTCCCTCAATCAATGAGAAAGAAAACTGAATTTTTGTATTCACAGTAAAATTCTTTTCTTAGAATTTGGCTATACTGTATTAGAAAACTGAGGCATTATATAAGAGTGGTCACAGTGTCCAAATCCTCCTGCAGACAGCAGTATAAACCAAATGTCTCTCAATCCTTTGTCCCTCAAAGAATGAGAAGAGAAATGTAAATTTTCTAAGCTTTATATTTCTGAAGTTTAGATTTTTTTCCCCCTTTGCTGTAATTGAAGCTTCCCGTCATGATTTCTTATTCAGTCCACATGCTTGCAAGGAGAACCTCAGTGCTTTGAACTTTTCTCAACTACTTTCAAAGGATGAGTGGCAAAAAAAAAAAAAAAAAGAGAACAGGAAACCGGGAGGAGGGTGCATAAGCAAGAGGGAAAAAAAAAAAAAAGAATAAGACAGAAAAGGACACATCAAGGTGAATGGGATTTCTAAACCGTTTATCCTGCAAGAAAGCACATGCTTTAATCTATCTTGAAGCAGATACAGACATATTTAGAGTGCCCTTTTGTCTACAAAATGAAACTGCTAAGTAATGTAACCCAACACTGCTGCTTTATTTTACTGGTTCAACCAGTTTGACAGGAGGAGTTCCAAACATCGCTGTTCAGATGGCTCTGCGTGATATTATTTAGCCATTGTGACTTAACCTGGAGGGAAGATTGTGTGTATGTGTATATACAAAATATCTATCTTATTCAGCCACAAACTATGATGAAAGAAAAGATCCAAATGCCATTAATCATTTACTTTCACATTTGTTATTGCTAAATTCTGTTGGAAGTACAAGACAAAGTCTGCACCATGTTTCAGAAATTTACTCATACCTGAATAATAATCGGGTCAGATTATCCTTATATGTGGCAAAATGGGAAGCCCACTGGAATCAAATAAAATTTGATCAAATCTGAAACTTTTTCCTAAACTGGGGTCATAACAAAGTGTTACTTTTTCTGTTACTTAGTCCTCTCCTGTTTGCTACATCCCAAATTCCTTCATAATGTCTATAAAGTCTCTGTAGCATTGTGGGCCTGGGATGTCACATGATCAGCAGAAGACGAAAAACATACGTATCCTGCCATAGCCTAAACAGCAATGTTTCTGTAATCGGATTCTTCTAATTTATGACCAAAGCTGGGCCATCTGACCACTCTGCAAGAGCCTGTTTTCACCCTTGAATACAGCAACACAAGTACTGCAGTGCAGTCATTCATTTTGAATCCCACCCAAGTGTACTAACACAACGCACAGCTGCACAGAACTGTGAATGATATATACAGTCGTGCATTAACAGAAGTGTGGCAAAGAGCAACCTTGGTGCATTGCAGACCATTCAAAGTCAATGGGCTTCTCAACACAATGCATGTGAAGTGCATGTTGTATTACAGCAATGCTCTAGAGCAGGGGTGTCAAGCTGGCGGCCCTCCAGCTGTTGCCAAACTAGAAGTCCCATTATGCCTCTACCTTTGGGAGTCATGCTTGTAACTGTCAGTCTTGCAATGCCTCATGGGACTTGTAGTTTGGCAACAGCTGGAGCGCCGCTAGTTTGACACCCCTGCTCTAGAGGGAACGATCTCTAATATTAATGTCTAGCTTTAGTATAATGATAACCATGCAAATAAGGTGAGAAGCTCTGACCATCATAAGATTTTTTTTTTTTTTTCATAAACATGGCTAGTCTTTTTGGCTGAATGCACATTTTTATGCACACAACCAATTCCTGGCACCCCCTTATCTCAGAGAAACCGTAACAATCATCATGAATTATCCATTCTAATAACAGACCTTTTAGCCCAGTCATCAGTAAGCTAAGGGATACCTATAGAAGTGATCATGCATGCTTATGAAGAGATCTTTCGTGAGGAAGGTCTTTCAGTGGGTCAACTGCCACCTTATGTCTATGGCAAGTCTTATGGTAATGATTTTAGAGTAGTCCTATTAACAACACACTTGTAAAGAGACAGCACAATGAAAATGTAAGACGAGAGGTCAAGTAGTTAATGATAACCTGTGCAATGAAGACTGAGCAAATGATAAAAGAATGCATAGGTCGGAGTTACTTTCATTAAAGGCCCCAAAGCAATCAGTAGGTCCAGAGATGGCGACAGCTGCAAGTTATATATACACAAGTTTTTAATTTTTTTTGCATAAAAGTCATGGTCAGTCCTGTTTCTGTTGGTCACTGAGGTTACCCTCCACGGTAAAGGACCAACTTGGAGGATCGGGGCCTAGATCTGCACAC